>NC_083576.1:91335353-91375353 GCF_027579695.1 Neoarius graeffei
CTCTCTCTCTCTCTCTCTCTCTCTCAGGTCGAGTGGTCCGACTCCACCAAGTCATTCATTAGCAAGACGTCTCAGGAAGTGATGGAGCTGGTGTCCCAGGTGTGTGTGCGCGTGTGTGTGTGTGTGTGTGTGTATGCACGCATCAGTGCTGTTGAGCTCTCAGTTCTGGTTGGCTGTCCAATGTTGTGTTGATTTAATTCTCTCTAACAGCAGCCCTGACACTCCCGCAGATTTATATTAATGCACCCGTTCTCTTACATTGTCGTTTCCATAGCAACAGATTGTTCACTGTAATATAATTGAAAACAAGAGCTTGTTTCTCAGAAGTAACCAGAAACCGATAAAAAGTATGAAGTGTCATTCTGTAATATCAGCTTCATGGAGGGGACAGTGAGAGGACCTCGCTCCATCACACCGCTGTGGTGTTGATTAATTTCCTGGGTTTGGTTCAGATGTACACGCGGTAGTGGAGTGACGTTAGTGATGGGTCAGGGGGTCTGTGTTTGTGGTGAATCAAAGATCTGACGAGTGTGTGTGTGTGTGTAGCTCTCCCAGCTCTTTCCTGATGACGGTCTGGAAAAGTTCCTGCCCCAGACTGGTGTTGACCCTCATGAGGTGGACCTGAGGTGACCGAGCAGCACCGAGCAAACACGATCACACTCACACACGGCCTTTTATTTATTTATTTATTTATTTATTGGTTTGTTTCAATTCTCTCACTTTTTTCTTTCTTTCTCTCTCTCTCTATCACTGCCTCATTCTTTGTCTCTCTATCACTGTCGCACTCTTACTATCACTCTCTCTATCACTGTCTCACTCTCTTCCTCTCCATCACTGTCTCACTCTAACTGTCCGTCTCTATCACTGTCTCACTCTCTCTCTCACTGTCGCACTCTTTCTGTCTATCGCTGTCTCACTCTTATTGTCTGTCTCTCTCTCACCATCACTATCTCACTGTTTGTCTGTCTCTCTCTATCACTGTCTCACTCTTGCTGTCTGTCTCTCTATCAATGCCTCACTTTTTCTGTCTCTCCATCACTGTCTCACTCTATCACTGTCACACTCTTTTTGTCTGTCTCTCTCTCACTGTCTCACTGTCTTCCTCTCCATCACTGTCTCACTCTTACTGTCTATCACTCTCACTCTTTCTGTCTGTCTCTCTATCACTGTCTCACTCTCTCTGTCTCCATCTCTCTCTCGCTCTCATTCTTTGTCTCTCTCTCACTGTCTCCCTCTTTCTGTCTCCCTCTCTCTTTTTCTGTATCATTCTCTTTCTCACCGTTTCACTCTTTCTGTCCGTATCTGTGACTGTCTCACTCTCTTCCTCTCTGTCACTGTCTCACTCTCTTCCTCTCCATCACTGTCTCACTCTTTGTCTCTCTCTCTCTCTCTCTCTCTCTCTCTCTCACTCTCTCACTCTCACTCTCTCTCTGCCCCTCCACACCCACACACTTTATTCTGCATGTCCACTTGATGTTCTCAGGTGTTTGAGTTCTCTTCCTGCACACGCTCTCCGACACGAGCGAGTGCGGCTCTTCTGCTCTCCCTCCAGCCCACAGCCTCCCTCCAGCACCAGTAAGACCACACACATACACACACACATACACACACACACACACACACACACACACACACACACACACACATCACTATCATATGTCCTGTATTTAAACTACTTGGTTGCTTGTGTTTCTCAGTGAAGGAGGCGTGGCCTCTGTATTTGTCAGTCCCAGTGAAGGAGGCGTGGCCTCTGTGTCTGTCAGTCCCAGTGAAGGAGGCGTGGCTTCTGCATTATCATTGTAATATTCAAGACAAATGTACCATGACATCATAATCATCAACTTGTTGCCTGTTAATGTGAACGCAGGTTTGAAAACACTTCTTGAGTGAATGAGGTGTTTCTATTTCAGGCAGGAGTGTGTGTGTGTGTGTGTGTGTGTGTGTGTGTGTGTGTGTGTGTGTGTGTGTGTTTGGAGGTGTTGAGCGATGATCTCATCCGGTCATCTGTAAATAGTACAGGAGAGAGTGTGTGTGTGTAGTAATAGTAGTAGATTCGTGTACTGGTGATGGATTAGGGCCATTCCCTGTCTCTCTCTCTCTCTCTCTCTCTCTCTCTCTCTCTCTCTCTCTCTCCCTCCTCCCCCAGTAGTGTTGGTGGTTATTCCAGCTGTATTTCATGCTAGTTGTGGTTTTAATAAAAGGATTTCAAACTTTAAGGTTGACAACAGCAGAGAGACAAACAGAGCAAAGGAGAGAGAATAAAGTGGGGGGGCAGAAAGAGAGAGAGAGAGACTGATGAACAGAAGAAAAGACAGTGAGATAGGCCAAGAGGCCAAGAGAAAGAGAGACAGACAGAGAGAGAGACAGATACAGGGAGGGAGAGCAACAGATAGAGACCAAAAGTGGGGGGGGGAGATGAAGATGAATGAATAAATGATTCAGTTGGTGTATGGCAGTTCTAAATTTTGGTGTGAAGGTGATGATAATGGTGATGAAGATGATGGTTAAATAAATAAATAAACGGTGATGGTGAGGGATAAATAAATTTATTTGGGATAAAATTAACTTGTATGTTTAAAGTCTATTTTTCTGTAAGGCTGCTTTGCGACAGCGTCTGGTGGTAAAAGCGCTGCACAGATAAACTGACTGGAATTGATGGTGATGATAATGACGGTGATGATTGTGATGACGATTGTGTTGGTAAGGATGGTGGTGATTGTGATTGTGGTGATGACGGTGGTGATTGTGATGATGATGGCAGTGGTGATTGTGATGATGGTGATGGTGGTGATTGATGATTGTGGTGGTGATGGTGATGGCCATGATGATAATGACAATGGTGATGATTATGATGATGGTGGTGATGATGATGGTGGTAATGATAATGGCAATGACAGTGGTGATGGTGATGATTATGATGATTGTGATGATGATGATGGAGGTAATGACAGTGGTGATTATGATTGTGATGGTGGTAATGATGGTGATGATGATGGTAATGACAGTGGTGATTATGATAGTGATGGTAATGACAGTGGTGATGGTGATGATTGTGATGATGACAGTGATGGTAATGACAGTGGTGATGATTGTGATGATAGTAATGACAATGATGGTGGTAATGATGGTGATGATGATCATGACAGTGGTGATGATTATAATGATGGTGGTAATGACTGGTGATGATTATGATTGTGATGATAATAATGACGGTGGTAGTGATGATGGTAATGACAGTGGTGATGGTGATTATGATTGTGGTGATGACAGTAATGATGGTAATAATGGTAATGATGGTGGTAATGACAGTGGTGATTATGATGGTGGTGTTGATGGTGGTAAAGACAGTGATGATGATGGTGGTAATGACGGTGATGATGATGGTCATGACGGTGATGATGATGGTGGTAATGACGGTGATGGTGATTATAATGATGGTGGTAATGACTGGTGATTATGATTGTGATGATAATAATGACGGTGGTAGTGATGGTGGTAATGATGGTGATGATGGTAATGACAGTGGTGATGGTGATTATGATTGTGGTGATGACAGTAATGATGGTAATAATGGTAATGATGGTAATGACAGTGGTGATTATGATGGTGGTGTTGATGGTGGTAAAGACGGTGATGATGATGGTGGTAATGACGGTGATGATGGTCATGACGGTGATGATGATGGTGGTAATGATAGTGATGATGGTAATGACAGTGGTGATGATTGTGATGATGATGGTAATGATGGTGGTGATGATGATTGTGTTTTGTATATTACAGATCTGAGCTGTCTGCTCCAGTACAGAGGAGCGAGCAGGTATGTGGATCATCTCACATTAAACTGTGGAATAAAGCGCTGCTTAAACAGAATGCCTGAGAAATATCAACATTTACATTGACAGATTGATTAAACACCCCACTGTCAACACCTTCTGACCAATCACTATTCATTCATTCTTTCATTCATTCATTCATAAATTCATTTATTTATTGATTTATTAATTTATTTTTCTGTCTTTAGGGTGGTGTGTGGTGTCGCAAGTGTTCAGCCGGTGGTAAACGTTCTTGCCCCAATTCACCAGCCCTCGCCCGCACACCTGCCCCCTCCACCCATCCTGCCTCTCCACCCGAGCTCCTCTGTCCCCACTATAGGAGAGACCAACTCGCCTCAGCAGCAAACGCCCCAACACCAACAACAACACCAGCCACACCCACCCAGCCCTGAGCAGAACGGCATCCTGGACTGGCTGCGTAAGCTCCGCCTCCACAAATACTACCCCGTCTTCAAGCAGCTCACCATGGAAGAGGTACAGCGTGAAAAATGCAACCTCAGGAAGTTTTCCCTCATCGTTAGGGATCTAAATCTGCATCCGGATTTCTGCTGCTTTGTGAAAGTCTGTCTGTGAAAGTGAAATAAAACTGATAATGTGATTTTATTTACTAACCATGAACTCAATTTCCCACAGTTCCTTGCTCTGACAGAAGAGGACCTGAATAAGTACGACCTCACTCAGGGAGCCAAGAAGAAGCTGAAGACTCAGTTGGAGCTGCAGAAGTGAGTTTTACACACACACACACACACACACACACACACACACACACACACACACACACACACACACACAAATCTGTTCAGCTGTTTAGCATCACACACTCGCCTCAGTAACACTAATGATGGAACATTTGATTCAGTTTACTGAATCGTTTCTTTTGAACTGAATCAAATATCTGAATCAGTTCAGTTTGTTTTATTTGTACAGAAATTCACAAAGCAGCTTTACACAGATTTAGATGCACATTTAGATGTAGAGAACCGAGAACAGGAAATAACTTGTTTCACAGAAGGTCCCCAACATTGAAGCGGACCCGGCGCCGTGGGGGGGCGAAAGGGGGCGTCGCCCCCTCGTGGCTACAGCCCCGCCCCCTCAACGGAGACTCAGATCACTTAATTGTTTTCTTATGAAAATATAATGTATTATAGACGTATTAATAATTTGCATTTTCAAATACGAAATATTAAGTGGTTGCGCATTGTACAAAAATACATTTCACATAAATCACTACTAAAACTGGCACGGTAGAACAAATCTGATTGGTTGTTATGACACAAGTGCACTGTCTCTGCAATATCCTGTAATATGCAGTCAGTTTACGGGAGTAGTCTTTCCCCCACCGAATTAAACCAATTCAATCACAATATTGTGAATCCATTTTCTTTCTTTGTAGGCTAAGTTTATCTCCGTTTATGTTGGTGTATGTGTTCATATAAGGTCCGCTTTGTGCGCAAATAGTGTAAGAATATGTGTCGTTGACGTCACCCCCCATGCAGCGGGGGTGAAAATTCATCACTTCAGAGTGTTTAGTCCCCTACACGCCTAAACTGGGATCGCGGATTAAGTGGTTAGCGTTGACTCGGTGCGAGTCAGGAAGGCTATTACTGGTGCCGCCGCGGGGTCTGTTGATTTTTTTTTAAATTATGATTTTGGCCGCCGAGCCAAGTACCTTGGACTTGTATTGGCGTTTTGTTTTCATGCCGCGGAGCTATTTGTATGTATTTTAAATGTAAAGGACTTGCCTGTGGGTTTGTGTGTGTTGTTTTATGTTTGGCATCTTTCCGGTTGTACCGTGTGTCTGTGAGAAAATCGGAGGGGAGGGTTAACAGGTGGGCACGGGGGCTGATAAAGCGCAACTGCCCTGGTAATATGTCACATGATTTTCCCGGACTAAAGCAACCTTCGGGGCCGTGGTTTTGTGGTTGGCGCAGTTAATTGTTTGAAACACGTTGTCAGACCGCCATCACTACTACACACTATATGAAAAATATTTGCCCCCTTGCGATTTCTAATTGCCCCCTTAGTAAACTGTTCCTGGCGCCGGGCCTGCATTGAAGGTAACTCGAAACGGATAAAAAGTATGACGTCTTGTTTTTTTAATAAAGAAATAATTCTAATCATTGGCAAATCACTGTGATATAAAACACACTTTCGGATCAGGTGTTTTATTTAGTCTTTACTGATCCTGGCACTTTTATAACAAACTCTCGCACTTGTGCTCCAGTGGCTTGTGGAATCAACTCTTTGAGCATAAAAGAACCTGATTCGCTGATTCAATCGGATTTAGTGAATCAGTTCAGGAGAGAAGTTTGAATCAGCAAATTCAACAACCATCACATCACATCCAAGAATCTTGGATTCTTCTTGTTCACTAACCCTGGTTCTGATTCCTTTTGTCGAATGTGGCTGATGATGTCTGATAACTTAAAGTTTACCCTGTTCAAGTTTTCGACTCATTTCCACCGAGTCGACTCACGTACAAAAGTGATGCTTTATGTTTTACACGTTAATAAGGTTAAACTTTTTAAACTATTTGAATTGTACTTGAATACATAAACCGGTACACACCACACAGTGTGATTCAGATGGACTTGTGAACCAGGTTGAAGATTCAGGAAAAAGAACAAGTTCAAAAGGACAGTTGATTCACGAGTCAGAGCTGGTTTCACACTGACTTTATGACTTTATGTTCACAGATGAAACTCGCGTTGTAAAACAATGCCGCAATCCATCGTACTCAGACCTCGGAAATTTCCAAGTCAGTTTTCCAGAATTCCGATCAAAACATGTTCCAGTGCTTCTACTTGAAAAAACACAGATGCCCAAAGCAAAATCAGATTAATTTGGCTCGTCTCTTCATCAAACATAGCATGTAAGATGTAAAAAAATAATAATAATAATAATTTTTTTGGTCAGGTGTCCACTTTTAGTGTTGTTAATCCTTCTGGTCGGGTTAAATTGGGCCGGGGCTGTCCGGGGCTGAGCCCCGGCACATAAGCTCGGAGCGGATGGCATATGATCACACACACATCAAAAGCAACAAACCCTTTTCACGATTTTCAGTTCTGAATAATTAAATATCGTTTTATTAATCAATAAACCCATGACTTTTATGAGATAGATCATAGTTTTCCTGATAACAAGACGACCTGTCAAAGCTATTTAGAACAGAACTTGCGATCAGAGATTCTGGTTTCTGGAACACTGCGTGGGTTGCCAATTCCGCTTTTTATAAGCGACTTTGGGGTTTCTTTTTTTGTGAGCTCGCTTTAAAAAAAATCAGAAGTCGTGGTTTGCGGGTTTTTGGGCTTGTGTTTCAGCGTTGTGACTTGTTTATAATTTTCTCCGTACACCGTCTCCCCTTTTACCTGCATACGATCCTAATCCATCAGAGGTCATTATCATATTTTTTATTATTAAAAACAAAATATCAAATAATACTGAAGAGGGGAAAAAATAATACTGATCTAAATATGTTGTGTTTTTATTTTTAGACAGTATGTGTTTAGCAAAACACATACTGTCTAAAAATAAAAACACAACATATTTAGATCAGTATTATTTTTTCCCCTCTTCAGTATTATTTGATATTTTGTTTTTAATAATAAAAAATATGATAATGATTATGTTCACTGTATTGTTAATATTATTAGTGTTTTATTATTTATTGTTAATATTTAATTTAATGTTAATTTATTATTATTTATTGTTAATATTATTAGTGTATTATTAGTGTAATTATTATTGTTATTATTATGTAAAACTTTTGCTGCATTCAAATGATTGTGCTTCTATTTTGCTGCTATAATATGCTCATCTTATGTATGTTCTAGACAATACAAAAAGCACCACATGCCAAATAAATAATTGAATACATAATAATAACAATAATAATAATAAATGCTTCCAATGTTATAGTGTTGTTTGTATTTGGTTGCATTCACTGCATGAATATATTTGATTGACAATTTGACTGACAGTGTTTTGGCATATTTAACATTTATCCTCCAAAATAAATCAGCTGTTTTGGTTTAAGATTGTGCAAGCCTTCAAATTTTCTCACTGAACATTTCTCCTTCACATTTTTCACCTGTAGGCATGTGACAAGATTTAACATGATATTGCTCAACCTACCTCTGTAAAGTCAGCTAACAACTTATTAAAATGCACCAGAATTCAGCAAATAACATGTATGATAATAAAAAACTTCTGGGGGAGGACCCCCAGACCCCCCCCCACTAATCATTTCCTTCAAACCAATGTACAACAACCTGTACAATCTGTTACATTGGCCAACCAATCTACATTCAAACTGCCATAATGTGTAGGGGGGCACTACAAGACACACATAGGCCTACAACACACAGATAAGGTGTATATCTCTGTGCAATATGATATGGTTATCAAATTAGAGGGTTATTTTCCAAAAAGTATATTGGGGCAGGGCGGCGGGGGCAGGGGCGGGTACGAGGCAGAGCCCCCCCACATAACCAATCCCAATTTAACCCCTGCTTCTGGTTGTGTTTTAATCCGGTTCTGCTGAGATAAACTGGATTCACTGTGCACACTGACATCTAGTGGCCAGTTTTGGAAGTGCTAACGCACCATGTTTAGTTTATAGCGCTTGAAACATTTATTACATGATTATTACATAATCACAAACAAATCTATTCAGTTCAGCAGAACACATCAGGAAATGAATTATGAAATTAATTATTATTGATGCAGCCAAATTACCGACATCTTAATTTTAATCATGTTTTAGTTTGCTTATCCATTTTATCTCATCTATTATATAAACAAGCATATTAATTTTTATTCTACATCATGAGTCTGTACGGCTTCCTCGATGATGAAGAGCGTTTATAAATAAATTGGGATGTGTGCGAATACTTTTGGAACTACGATGATGAAAACGTGATTTTTGCGTTAGTATGTGATTAATTTGCAGGATGTTTTTGATGTCAGACGTCGTCAGCGTGGAACGATCAGATGATTTGGATCAATGCAGCAGTTTAAAAGACAACAACTGAAATGAATTGATGTGACAATCACAAACCGATTATTAACAAAAAAAGACAAATTGGTGATTTAGCGTAACTCTGATTTTAAAATAGTCCTTCTCTGCCTCATCATCATTCACAGATTCTGAACAGTCACGTCAGTTAGATATTCTATCATATCGTCTTGCATCGTTTCGTCTCATTTAATCTCATCTCATCTTGTATCGTCTCATTTTCATAACGTCTCGTCTCATATTGTCATCTTTTCATCTCATCTCATATCATTCACAGATTCTGAAAAGTCACATCAGTTATTGTATCATTTTGTCTCATTTTCATATCGTCTCGTCTCATCTTGTATTGTCATCATTTACTGTCTAGCTTATCTTTATCGTATTGTCTCATCTCATATTGTGGTGTGTCATCTTGTCATCTCATTGTTGAGATCATCTTGTTTCATCTCAACTTGTATCGTATCATTTTATCTCGTCTCATCTTGTCTGGTCTCATATTGTCTCATATCGTATTGACTTGTCTCATCTCATTGACTCGTATCGTCTCGTCATCTCGTATTATCTCATGTCATCGTCTCAACTCGTCTCATCTATTATTGTCTCATATCATATCGTCTCCGCTCATATCATCTTCTCATTTCATCTCGTATTGTCTCATTTGATCTCATATGGTATTGTATCGTATCTGCACTGCAGCAGATTCAGTGGCTTCGTCAACTCCGGAATCGCTGCTTTACAAAACGAACTCCGATCACACAGTGTGGAAGGCTGAGATTTAAACCCATAATACATCATTTATAGTTCAGTGACCTTTTATATATTTTTATTATACATTAATTTTCTGATGTTCTTGTGTATTTATTCATTTCTAAAGTGTGTAATATTTAATATAAATCTTGTCTCCTTTTCAGGGAGAAGTTGGAGAAAAGATACACGATGTCTCAGTTCCCCGTGTCCTGTGGTGGAGTCGCGAGAGTGACACCTTCCACTTACAACGGCCCCGTAACACACACACACTCGAGCAGCAGCAGTAACACAGGTACGTACGTACACACACACACACACACACACACACACACTTAATGTTTATAATCTAAAACCAGTCATGGAATCTTACATCAGTGATTTTAACAAGTGTCTGGTGTATCATCTCCACAAATGAGGTGTGTGTGTGTGTGTGTGTGTGTGTGTGTGTGTGTGTGTGTGTGTGTGTGTGTTCAGAGCTGCGTGTGGAAGTGGAGGCCGGTTCTCTGTCCTCTCTCAGGGACAGCAGCTCATCGTCGGGTTACTCCAGCTCTCCATCCAGTCCCATGACTCCTCTGAAAGAGACTCACAGACGTACGGCAATCACACACACACACACACACACACACACACACACTCACTCACTCACTCACTCACTCACTCACTCACTCTCTCTCTCTCTCTCTCTCTCTCTCACACACACACACTTCATTTGTGCAGTAATCAGTCTGATGCAGACTCTTTGATTAACTTGAGGTTTCAATAATATACTTATTTTAATTTGGTTATTTTTGTTTTATATTTTAATTAATTCTAACTAGTCATTTATGTTAATTAATGTAAATTCAGTTTAATCAAATTTACTTTTAATTTTACATTTCTGGTCATTAATTTTATGTCACTGTTCCTTCCTGTTTATTCATTTTAATTAATTTTAAAATAAATTTTAATGAATCATATCTTACTGTTAAATAATTTTAATAATTTTTTTCTTGCCTTTGAATTAATCTTAATAAATTAAATCAAAGGCAAGTTAATTAATTCAAAGGTTAGTTATTTAGTTATTTAATTTTGTCTCCATAATCTTTATTTTTTCTTTAAAAAATTTTTTTATTTCCTCTCGGACTGTTCGTGTTTGTATGATTTTGGCATAAAAGTGTGATAAGATACTTTATTATAACGTACAGTATTTATGATAGTACTTGGTGTGTATGTGTGTGTGTGTGTGTGTGTAGGTGCCGATGTGGAGTGTGTTGAGAAAGATCGTGTGTGTTTCCTGCTCAGCGCTGCTGGTTCCGGTCCGAGTCGCCCGACGGCTCAGGTTCTCCCGGTGCAGAACGATCCCTCCATCTGTCCGTCTCACCCCAGCGTGACCCTTCCCTCCCTCCCACTGCTGGCTCAGGGCCGAGGACTCGGCTCTGCCTCCCGCAAGCCCCGCCCACCCCTGCTCTGCACAGCGATGGGCATGGAAGCCCCTCCCCCAGGGCATCAGGATGCGGAAACGAGTGTCGTGTTAACAGCAACCTCCAACACCCTCCATCACGCCTCACATCCCACGCTACACTTCCAGGTTTCAGCCACGCCCGGCCACGCCCGATTGGCTCAGTACCCAAACCCTGCCTCTTCCTCCTCCTCATCTTCTTTCTCTTCCTCGTCATCTTCCTTTTCCTTGTCCTCCAAACCTGCCTTCTCGCCCATCAGCGCTGTTCCCATGGCAGCTGTTTCCGGAAACACTTACAGCGCCAATAACGCGTCCATAGTAGCCCCACCCACCACCAGTCCTGTCACTACGGAAACGGCGTGCTACGGTTCTGCTCAGTCCAACGGTACGACGGCGTGCGTGTGCAGCTCGTGCGGCTGCAGCGGAAAGTGCGGGTCGTTTTATTTCCCGCACCCGTTCTCCGGGACGTCCCTGTTCACCTTTGGCCCGCTGCTCCACTTCAGCCCGCTCCTTGCAGGGAGTGGCTCCGCCTCCCCGTTCTCGTACCCGATTGTGGCCCCGCCCCTGTACAACAGCAGCTTGTCGCATGACTCGCCACAGAACCTCGTTCTTCCCCCGATGCAGGGCTTTCTAGGAGGCGGGGCTAATGTGTACCAGCCCTATGGCATGATGGGAAACGGAGGCGCGGGGCAAAAGAAGGCTGGAAACGTTTCCTGCTACAACTGCGGACTGAGCGGCCATCGAGCGCACGATTGCAAACAGCCGCCGATGGATTCGGCTCAGCAAGGTTGACTTCCAGACGAAATATTTTTATTAATATTTTGTATTCTATTAATAAATTTATTTATTTATTTATTTATTTATTTTGTAGCAGTATTTGTTAACGGTGCTAACGTAAGGTTTTTTGTTTTGTTTTTTTTCTTTTTCCACAGGTATGTTTCGTCTCAAATATTCTCCTCAGTCAGACAGTCAGGACTCTGGGGACTAGCCGTTATTTACAGGTTTTCCAAGCAGAACCCACTTCCGTGTGTGTGTGTGTGTGTGTGTGCTGGCTTTAAAGCGTTCTAGTCTCAGATCCTTTGAACACAGAACCTTTCTGGGACTCTCATGGACTTTCACTCCGAGAGATGCTTTGTAAAGGACGAGCCGAACATCAGGGATGATCCGAACACCAAAACTCGTGAGGAATGTCGCAAAAAAAAAAATGGCCACCGGGTTTTTAATCGGCTCCTTCCTCAGGTCCTCAATCGGCCTCGTCCCGTTTTATCTCAGCGTGATGCACTTAACAGCGAGCGACAACGCTTCAGTCTCGCACGTTTCTCTCAGACCTGGTGGACCCGAACACTGCCGAATTTGACTCTAGCACAGGACTGGACACGAATTTCTCAAGTTTTGTGGCTTCATTTAAAGTGGCTATGTGTTTTTGTTTTGTTTTTTTTATAACAAGACTTTTTTTTTGGATGTTGAAAATTTTTAATCACATCAGAATTTTTCTTTTTATATATATAAATATATATCATGTTATTTTTGCTTTGCTACAAAACCTACAGTGTTTACCATTATGGTGTTTAAAGCCACGCCTACTTAAAAAAAAAAGTACCGTTTTTCTGTCGTAGCTACGTGCCAATAATCCGTTTTGTGATGTTCAAAGCGCACAATATTGTAAAAAATTAGCAAATCCAAATTGAGTGAAAGCTGCCTATTATTCTGGACAAATTTGAGCAGAAATCCCAGAATTCTCTTCTCGCGGTGAGAGAAACCAGCAAAGTGTTTAAATTTTAATCACATCTTTGTTTATTTAAGATCTCCGGATGTACATATGCATGATTTTTCAATATTTCTAAGTCATTTTTTTTTTTTTATTTATAATAGACACTTTGAACGATTGTATGCAGGTTGAAAAACTGAAATAATTAGCACCTTAGCTAATTCAGCGAGACGTCAGCGGAAGTTAAAATAACGTTAAAACCAACATGGTTTCGTTTAAACTCTTACCTTGTTCAGCTCATTTGCTAACAGGTAACAGTGTGTTTGGTTCGTTTCCTCAGACAACGTCATACAGATGGTTACAATTTCTTCGTGGATTTAACAAAGACTTCACTAAATTTCGTTCATTAATTTAACGAGGGTTCAATAAAAACTTCACAAAGTTTCTTTGGCTTGTTCAGTAAAGATTGAGCTCGACATTTTTTGATTATTATCAAGGTTTTGTTAAATTAACTTCGCTAAATGAGCTCAATTTCATAGATAATTAATTTAATTACAGGCATCACATCACTAAATTTCTTAATGTAATTCATAAAATTTTCACTTGTTCCTTTTCTCATATGATTGAGTTTGGACTTTGCTAATTTGCTTTCGCAAGGTAGCAAAGACTTGGCTAAATTAGCTAAAGGAAAAATGTCACTGAAAATTCTGAATTCTTGAATATAATCAGGATTTTGCACAATTTCCAAATTTCCATTTGGCTTCAGTTTGTTAACAAGGACTTTGTCTTTGTATAAAACATCTAAAGATGTCACTGAAATTTCGTCAACAGAATCGAAAGGATTTTGTTCGATATCTTTACCTAATATCGTGAAACTTTTGCCATGATTTCTTTGTTGCTTTACTTTGGAATTCCCTACATTCCTTTATTCTTAACCTTTTCTAAATTAGATTAAAAAAATCTAGCAAAGCTGTGACTGAAATTGTCTTTGATATCATAGCAAAGATTCTGCTAAATTTTCTTAGCTACTGTAGCTAAGACTTTACTGAATTTCCTCAATATCCTTTGCTAGTTTAGCAGAAATTTTCATTAAATTTCCTTTGTTAATGTCGTGAGGATTTTTGCTAAAATCCTTCACTAATTCATTGAAGAATGTTCTCAATTTCCAGCCTGTTTAGCACAGAGTTTTGCTGAATTTCCTTAAATAATGTTGTGAGCATACTGCTAACTTTGCTAATTTACTGTAGAATTTGTTAAATTTCCTTTGCTAAATTTTGTAAGGATTTTCACTCCATTTCCTTGGATAATGAACTGAGGCCTTTGGTAAATTTCCTTTGCTCATTTCCATTGTTAATATCGCAAGGAATTTTGCTATTTTCACAACTAATTTCGAAACTATTTTGATGACAGTCCCTTTCATAGTGCAGGATAATAAGAATACAGATTTTGCAAAATTTCCACAACTAATTTAGTGAGGTATTCTGGTAAATTTCCATCGTTAATTTAATGGAGAAATTACTAAATTTTCTTAGCTAATGTAGCTAGGACTTTTCTGAATTTCCTCAATATCCTTCACTAATTTAGCATAGATTTTCATTAAATTTCCTTTGTTAAATGTTGAGGATTTTGCTAAAACTCTTTGCTAATTTAATGAAGAATGTTCTAAATTTTCAGCCAGTTTAGCACGGAGATTGCCGAATATCTGTCGGGAATTTAGAAAGGTGGTTTTGCTGATCTTCCTTAAATAATGTCATGAGCATACCGCTAACTTTGCTTTGCTAATTTACTGTAGAATTTGTTAAATTTCCTTTGCTAAATTTTGTAAGGATTTTCACTCCGTTTCCTTGGATAATGAACTGAGGCCTTTAGGAAACTTCCTTGACTAATTTCCATTGTTAATATCGCAAGGAATTTTGCTACATTTTCACAGCTAATTTTGAAAGTATTTTGATGACAGTCCCTTTTCATAGTGCAGGATAATAAGAATACAGATTTTACAAAATTTCCACAACTAATTTAGTGAGGTTTTCTGGTAAATTTCCATTGGTAATTTAATGAAGAAGTTATGACTTTTTCATAGCTAATATAGCTAGGACTTTTCTGAATTTCCTCAGCTAAATATCCTAATCTGATTGAGCACACATTTTTATGCCTCCACCACCGTAAGGTGCAGGAGGCATTATGTTTTCGGGTTGTCCGTCTGTGCGTTCGTCCATCCCGAAACCTTGTGAACGCGATATCTCAAAGGCTAATGAAAGGAATTTCACCAAACTTTCACCATTTGTGCGCTTTGGAACAAACATGAACTAATTAGATTTTGAGATCAAAAGGTCTAAGGTCAAGGTCACTGTGAGGTCAAATGTCTGTCCAAAAGCGTTGTGAACACAATATCTCCAAGGCTGATACAAGTAATTTCACCAGGTCAAGATTACTGTGAGGTCAAATGTCCATCCCCAACTTTAATAAGGCATGCGGTCTACCAGGCGGAGGCGTCCCCATCGACGCCGTTGGCATCGAGTTCTATCTAGTCATTAAATGTTCTTTGTTAATGTAGTGAGGATTTTTGCTGAAACGCTTCATTAATTTAATGAAGAAAGTTCTAATTTTCCAGCCAGTTTAACACGGAGTTTGCTGAATTTCTTTAGGAAAGTTTCTTTAAATAAAGTTGCGAGCATGCTGCTAATTTTGCCTCGCTAACTGAGCTCAATTTCTTGGAAATTCATTTAATTATAGGCATTACATTTAGTGAAGAATGTTGCTCGGTAAATTCCTGAGGTAATTTATCAAGGATTTTGCATCTCTAAACCCAAAGTCGCAAAGATTTTCACTTCATTTCCTTTGATAACGTCGTACAGATTGTGCTACATTTCCATTGTTAATTCCAGAAGGTATTTGTGATCAAATTCCAGAACATATTTAACAAGGATTTTTGCTAAAATTCCCCTGGATATTTCATTAAAACCTCAAGAAATTGCTTCATCAAACATTGAGCTAATTATTTAGCTTAAAAACTTTTAGATTTTGATGAAATTCCTTCATTATTTCAGCGAGTACTTCTGCTTCATGCACTTTCTGGTCTGTGGGCGGAAACGTGAAAGTTCAGGTTTGGTTTTACTGAACGCGTTTCTCCTTCATTTCATCCGCGAGCTCTGCACGGCTCCTTTAGAACGGTTCTTTATACGAGTCGCATTTTTTAAACACAAATGTCACTTTTTTTCTGGTTAAATTTTGTATGTAATGTTTGATGCTGAATTCAGAGGATTGTTTGTATTCAGAGTTATTTTGTATACCGTTATCGAGTCATTTCAGAATTAAAACATGGTTTTCAGATTAAACAGGGCGAGCGTGTGTGATTTCTGACTGGTAAGTATATTTAAAAAAAAAAAGTTTAAAAACCTTGAAACACCAAGTCATCAAGTAATGTTTCATCAGCATATACGTCTTTCACACCTTTCAATGAAATCTCTTTTATTGAGTTTCGTTCCGTACACAGAAGTAAAGCTTATGAACATTTTTACAAGGAAACATTTATTTAAATAAAAACATTCAGGCTAAACGTAAAGGATAAAAGGCATCTAAAGTGTTTTTATGATACAGTCATGTTTCCACAGCGACACACACGGGACGCGTTCATCAAGGCGTAAATAAAGCTCTAAAAAGCATGCGATGGAGGAAAAGCAGTGACGTCGGCTGTGTCACACACACACACACACACACACACACACACACACCTGCTCCTTTACATTTCTTTGCTTCGGCTCTTCATTCCACTAAACACTTTTTATTTTTTAAAATCTATACTCAGCACTATGACTCTCTGAACTACGTTCATACACACACAGCTTGGCATTTTTATTATTTTATTTTTATTTATTTGTCTGAGTGGCCCACAAAAAGTAAACATGTGAAGAAAAACAGAACTGTAAAACCTTTTAACATTTCCGATCTCAGATTTGGTTCTTCAGCGTCAACAGGCTCGTTACTGATGCAGACGTCTTAATCACAACATTCAACGTTACGTTTCCGTGGTGATTCACAGCCATCAGGATGAAGGTGTTCAGAGATTAACTGGCCCACGGATCAGACTAGTCCATTTAAAAAAAAAAAATAATAATTCTACTGAGTCAAACTGAAGACCTTCACGTCGTGTCCAGAAGGGTTAGGGTTCGGTATCGCAATAACGATGTCCTGATCACGTCACGCAGCTTTCCATGACATCATCAGGACTCAGAACCCATCGATCCAAAACCGAAAGCCTCACCGTAACCAAGACAACCAGCAGCTTTTGTGAAACATCATGATTCATAATGATAATGACGACGACAGGATCAGCTGCTAAATTCACCTCAAACTTCACATCGTAAAATATAATTTGGTGTTAATTTACATAAAATTAATAATAAAAATCTGTATTTTGTAAAATGTGCATCGTTAACGAACTAAAAGATGCTTCACACCGTCAGCTCACTTTACACACTTACAAATAAACAAGTTTTCGGTTTGTAGCTGCGACTCGTACGACTGGGTTTCACCTTTGCTCTCTGCTTGGCCCCGCCCAGTAAAGTAGTACAATTTTTTTTCCCCCCTCTTGCTAAAACCAAAATTGTTAATATGTCTTCAACTTGAAAGGATGTAAAGCTGTGGTCTGGAACTGCAACATGAACGTAAAGATGGAAATTATTGTAGGTTTGAGGATTCGGTTTAGGATTTATGATGCGTAAAACTACAACATTTAATTATTTATATATCTTAAAAAAAAACAACTCTCTATGAATTGGATTGAAATCAAATCTGATATGCAGTGTTTTAGATTAATATCGTTACGATACGTTATAATGTGATTCAATACAATCTCTCCGTACCGGATCGATGCGTAGCTACAGCTAGCCGTGTGTGCGACGCGCATCGACGATTATCATAACGACTGCTCGCTTTTTATATCAGAATGCACAAAAAAAAAATCTTGTGTAAAATATTGTGATAGAAACTTCCAGCTGATTATCAGCACAATCCTGCGCGCTTGAATTTAGCAAATCAGTGTAAAGCTCGGAGATTTGCTCTGATCCGAGAGTAAAGAGAATTAAACAGGTTCGGTAAAAGTTGTTCATTTAAAACCGCTTGATGTTTTTGATAGAAACTGAGCCGTACCGGACCTCGGAGATCTCGCTATACATTTATATAAGCAACACCCACACGTGATGATTACAATATGATAAAATTGTAAAATAAAGGAGTAACAACAATAATAATAATAAAAAAAAAAAAAGTCGGCTGTCATCAGACTCGGATCTCTGACACAGGCTGTCGACCGAAAGATGACGGGAAACACACGCGTTCCCAGCCTAGCCGTCGTCTGGAGGCTAAACGCTAGCTGAAGTGTGTTCTGAAAACAAAACAAAACCAAACGAGCGAACCTTTACATTTATAACGAACAGATCTGGGTAAAACGAAGGATCTGAGATCAGCTCTCAGCAAAACGGACAGGACATCAGGACAGACGTCTGTCTCCGTCTCGGTCCTGCAGCGTCTCACATCTGCTTCTGCGTGAGGGAGGGAGGGAGGGATGGAGGACATGAGCGAGGGATCATATCAGTGTCCGAAACCGGGAGGAGGTTTATTGAGCCCCGGTCGCCCCGAACGTCTCCTGGGAGGCGTAGACCATGTACAGGAAGCCGTCCTCGTCCCTCTCGCGCTCGTACACCTCGGAAATGGCCGCCGACACGGAGACCATGCTGTGGCCGTTTACCAGCAGGAAGAAAGCTTGGTTTGAGTTCAGCTGCAGGCGCCTCCTGGTGGACAAACACAGAATAACAGTGGGGTTTTTTTTGTTTGTTTTTTTGCTTCATGTGAAAATAGAAATGAGTCTGGTTCTAATTTCCAAACTCCTTCATGTCTTCTAGTCACTTCCACAAACAGACAGATCATCCCCATTATTATTATTATTATTATTATTGCATTCCACTGTATACAAATAATACATTGACCTTAAAATCTCATCTCATCGCTCTCGTTATACAAAACGCCGTTTGCTTTTCGCTCATTTTTTTCAAAAACTTTCCAAGAGAAAACGAAGCGTGTCCAGGGAATTCTGTTCCAGAAAAACAGAATGGTTTATTCTTTTTAGACAACAGCAATGAGCCTGTGATTACTATTGTTATTTATTAAAGAATGACGCCATAGTTTTTGTTATAATGTTGTGGAACGTCTGAGCAGCTATAAACAAACAAACACACAAACAAAGTCCTTTCACTTCAGGACGTGACATTATCAAGGAATTATTATCCGTACAGGAGACTTTTTCCATGGAATAAAAACACGTGTTCTATTCCCTTCTAGCGGGTTTCGTTCATTTGGTTTGATAGCATGCAATATTGTTCGCATATCGCTTATCCTACATGCATTACATCACTCTACCCAATGGAGAATGAGTGTTGAATATGGTTTACGATATAGCATGGTTGTCAAGACAACATGACGTCGCATGTCAGAGACGTAAAACTTCCACGCTAGCGAGCAACTGGGACAACTGCTAAACAAAAATGGCCGCCAGGGTTGCGTCACTTTGATAAATACGGAAGATAGGAATGTGTATTATAATAATAATAATAATAATGGCTTTTTTTTCGTGGTCTATCAGATATATTCCACTCAGCTCCTCGTCTTCGACTCGTCCAGTATCACGCTCGCTGAATGGAGTATATCTGATAGACCACGAAAAAAAGCCAGACAATATTATTTATTTAAATATTGAATGTTGACGTCAGAACCTTAATGTGCTTCACTATGCCAGTGTATCGTTGATTATTTTCTGATAACCGAACGACATGGAGGGTGTTATTCCTTCCGCACCGAGTCCTCACAGCACACCTAGATTTCTCTTTCTCACGTACGATCCGGACGAGAAGCATGGCGTCGTAATCTTATACGACTCGTCTGAATTTTGTTACGAATCTAAGTGAATAAATAAATAAAACTAAAACAGACTTTTGCAGAAGGTGATCTCAAAAGCTAAACGAATCAACATTCTGGAAAATATTAGATATTTATAATAATTCTGGGAGATAAGACGCTTTAAGATTGCTTGTCTGTTTGTTTGTCAGACCGATGATTAGTTTCCACCGACGCGGACAGTTAGTTCCGTCATCAGGAACCGAAACTAAACGAAATCTAAACTCTGACCCGGACTTTACAGTAACAGCGTTTTTACCTGATGATCTTGATGAGTTCGCTCATGTTCACGTGGTCAGGAACCAGAAACTTGGTTTTGTCCAGAATGGGAAGCTGCTTCTCGCCCTTGTACCTCTCAATGATGACCTGCGAGAGGAACACGGGAAACACAAACAGGACTCATCGCAGAGTTCCTCAGAACTGAGAAGATTAAACACGACGGAGTATCACGAGAAAATATTCCAACAAACAGTTACAGAGCATCAGAACGAGTTTCCTGAGTGACAGAGAAAAAGCACTGAACCCCAAATAAAGTGTATAAAGTGTGTGTGGAAGCCGGCGAGGTCCCTTTTATATGTGGCTCCTGTTCAAATATGAACCATTTAAATCAGAATCAATTCCGACTAAAGAGAATAAAACGGCTGAAAGTTTTACTGTCGCAAACGCGCACTTCAGCGCTTTTAAATTAAAACAATTACCGCAGTTTACGTCCAAAATCTCAGACATCCACATCTGTACAATTCACAAAAATCAGCTCTATTTGGACAGGATTCAATTCCAGGAGCCCCTCTGCGATTTTATTTCCATCCAGATTGGAAACATTTTCTCCATCCAGCCCTGAGAAAAAGGGGCGTGGCCAGATATACACACATCCATACGTAACGTGTTGCGTATGCCTCGGCTGTTGCTGCTCGTCGATTCAGGCCCTGTCCACACGGCAATGGATTCAGGTGACTCCGATACAATTGTTTATCGTTTCGGCCTGGCGTCCACACGGCACCGGCGTTTTGGGTGCCCAAAACGCAATCTTTTGAGAACAGGTTCCAGAGTGGAAAAATCTGGCAACATTGCCGTTGCGAAGTCGTCTGGATGAGTAGAACAGATTTGTTTATGATGACGTCACAACCACATGACTGTGAGTGCTTCACGCCGGGTAGAAGTGTAACGAACTTGATGTGAGTTGTCAACAAATCCTATAACTTGGTTCATGAAACGCGCTTACAAAATATTTTCACTGTGAATATTTATTGCGTAATGGTGCAAAGTGAGAGAGAGAGAGAGAGAGAGAATAGCCCTTAGGGCAGAGTCAATCCCGCCAGCAAAAATAGGGAAAAAAAGGAGCGATCTCACCCCTTCAGATGTTGGTTTAAGTCCTACAATACATTCCTCAAAAAGGGCGTAGAAGAACAAATTAATCCATCAACGTGTAGCATTCAATTTATTCCGGACCATTAAAGACGCCGCCTTCCGCGTAGAATCATACGTCATCCTCGCGGCCATATTGGATGGGTCAAAGCGGAGAATAAAGATGCCTCATTCATGTGCTGCGTTTAACTGTACCAACAGGTTTGCCGTCCAAACGAGATCACATGGGATTACCTTTCACAGGTGAGACTGGAAAAATACTTTTCATTGTATTTGGTCATTATAACGTAATTTTACGAACAGATTTTTCTGACTTTGTGGCTAATATGAAGTCCCGCGCATAATAGTTTATGCGCATGCGTCCTTACTTCTTCTATTCTTCTGGTGTCTCCGATGGGACCGTCTTACAGCGCCCCTAGAGGTGTGGCATGTGTATTGCATCGTTTTCAGCAAGCGTTGCGTTGCCATATGGACCTGATATTTTACTGATCGTTGCCCATGTGGACGTGATATTTTTTTAAAATAACATCTCGTTGCCGTTGTCTGGATGTAGCCTTAGTTGAGTTTTGGATTAATTACTCGTTAACAAGGTCGACAAACCCAATGTGTGACTGTAAATAAACCTAATGAGGTATCTATAGCGAAGCTCGTTATAAAATCAAAGTAAATCAGATATAAACGAGACGTCAGTTTCAGACAGATGTTTAAAAATCGCTGAAATCCGCCGTCGTCTAAATCCTAAACGTTATGCGAATATTTAGACATGAACAAGCTACACATCGAACCAACGTAAAGAATCTCGTTTACGTACAATTACAAATAAATCTAACCTCAGTGTCATGGTTTCTAAGCAACCGGCCTCTTCAGACCTGAAGTGGGAGGAGCTTCTACAAAGCCCCAACTACAGATTTCTATTAGAAGACTTAATGATGGTCTGACAATTTAAAAAAAAAGCTGGTGTAAATGTTTCATCCTTTAAAACTCCAAAGGTAAATGAAGCTTTCAGGCCGTAAAGCTGCGTTCCTCACACTCCTGTTCACTACACACGCTCATAATGACACTCGTAACGAGCTCAGTGTAACGAAGCGGGCGTCGATTACGGACTCGGAGTCGAATTCTTCTCTCGTTACTTTAAAAAAAAGAAAAAGTTCACTGAGCATTAATGTAAGAATGTGTATGAAGTGTGTTGATCAGACTCACTAAATCAGATTTTTAGACACAAGTCCAGTGCAAGAGCAGCAGAAAACCACCACAAACCATCTTCGGGTTTTCTTTTGGCTCACAAGATCAGGGTTCATCAATTTACAGGTCAGAGTTCATCCAGATAAGTGCTGCGTTCAACTTGGAATTACTTATGACTTAAAAAATAAAAATCTGAAGGGTCTCCTCGAGTCTGAGATCAGCATGAGACGTGCAATCAACATGGCTGCTTAAAAAAAACCCCGAACACAGAGACGTCCATGTTTTACAGCTCGAACTCGGAGGTCAAAAATGTCGCAGTTCCAACTTCCCACTTCTGAAGTTAAGTCGAACGGTGTTTGGGTCTGACTGCTGTTTTAACTAAGCAATGCTTTCAGGTCACCATGGTAACAAAAACATCATGAATGCCACAGCTGAACTGTAAGCAGTAGGTGATCTGGGGCGGAGCCTCCGAGTGACTGAGACACATCCCCGCAGGTGGACGATGGACGGAGGTGTTGTTTTGTGCCCATGCAGCAGATGGGAAGCTGATGGTCACCGGATCCTGTCTCTCAGCCGGATAACAAGTATACAGCTTCCTCAATAACACACACACACACACACAACAGAGGTGACTCGTCACACACTTCTTGTCTTACACAAACACACTCGGGCATGCTGACGGAGCAGATAACGGCGCTCACTCGAGGTCACACAGCTGTGGGGCGTAAACCTGACCCACCCCGTGTCAGTGCTCTCAGTGGTCATGAGCGTGCAGCCCTGACGACCTTCAGAACATTCACCATTTTTTTTTTGTTTGTTTATATAAACAAACACGTTGCCCTTCACTGTGTCCGTGGCGTGTAACGATCCGACAGCGTTCCAGGGAATGACTTACCGGGATTTTGTTGGGATGCTGCTCTCGGATCTGTCTCACATCGTCCACTCTCTGTTCTGCAGAAACATCAGCATAAATACATCACGTCACATGACATAACCACCAACCGCTAACGCGTGACTGAAACGGCAAACATTGTAATTTAATAATCAGTGATTCAGTTGGTGTGGTGTGGTGTTTCCTGGTCAGGAAAGTGCTGATTAATTTTCTATAACAGCAGCACAGCTTCTATAATAGTTTGTTTCCATAGCAACAATTATACAGTGGATTACCTAATCATTATCATAATCAACAGATTTAAGCTCTTTAACAAACGTAAACCAGAGTGATTGTTTACACGGTGATGTCGTTTATTTAATATTTACGGAAGGAGTCTCCAGTGTCAGCGGAGATCAGGACGACTATCAAACACCATTAATACGGTTACGATTGTGATTAGTTAGTTGTTATAAAATCATTAGACGAGGTGAGATGTTTGCGTGTTTATTATTCAAAACTTAACTTATAAACAAGTCTCAATAACATCCAGTAAGATTTAACAGGAACTTTATGATAAAAAGAGAGGAAAATGACTATTTATATTACACAAAACATTTCAAACCTGGTGTTCGGAATGAACTTAAGGAGTAAATACTTTTCCAAAAACAAACAAACAAACAAACAAACAAATATAAAATTATTAATCTGCTTAAGATGCAAACAGCTGATTATATTCATAAAGTCTAAATAGTGTTGATTTCAATCTAACTGGGATGTTAAACAACTAGGAAACGTGCTGTTTATAGTCAAGATGGACATTAAGATAATTGTTTATTTGTAAATAAATAAATCTCAAACAAATCAGACATGCTGTTTAATATGCAAATAGATGCAATTATATATTCATATCCTGTCCTCCTTTTATTGATTTTTAACCACTTAAGGGTTTAAATCTTGTCTTTAATTTGTGAGAATCTCAATAAGCTTTAAAGCCTTAATATTTTAAAATAAAAATCTTATATTAGCTTAAAATTAAAAAAAAAAAAGTCAAAACCCCTGACCGCAGTCGCTTGTTTACGCCAGAGCAGTGGCTGTGTTCCAAACCGCACACTTCCGCACTAAAAAAAAACACCACCTTGTGACGTCAGCAACGTTCAATTTGCTACTGGTCTACCAAAATGGCGTTTTAAAAGACGCCCTATATAGTGAGCTAGTGCGCGATTTGGAACTTGGCCTTCTTAACAAGCACAACAGGCCACAGGGGTCAACAAAACGAGGCCTGAGAGCGTTCATTTGTTTATCTTTAGCGAATAATACTCACTGGGAAGTTGGAGAAATATCGCGAATGTTTAACAATCATTTATTTTTTTTTAAGGTTACAAAAATACTGTATTTATTTGGAGTAATTTCGGGACTTTGTGCTCATCCCATCCCCCAATCCTGCAGTGAAATGCCGCCTGAGGTGTTTTGTGGTGTGAAGAACAGATTTCAGTGGTTTTATATATATTATATATATAATAAAAATATACTAATGGTGTAATGTTATAAATTAATTGTGCTTAAAGGATGAGATAAGATCATGTTTTATAAACAGAAAGCCTGTAGGCTGAGCCGCGGCCTAGTTCTGCTCAGAAACAACGACAAAAACTGCCTTTAAATCACTCAAACACTTTAATTACAGAGCTGTGAATGTTGTAGAAAGTCTAAGGGAGATAAACTATTCCTACACACTGAGCTGTCACTTTACAAACCCACAATTCACCGCATTTAAACACAACAAGAAATCGAAACAAACACTGCCGTGCTGCGTTCAATGTGCGAAACGTCCCCGAGTGTTTATGAGTCATAATCCTGCTTACCAAACGTCCTCCTTTGCTTAAACGTCTTTTCTGAAGGCATGCTCCGCTCTGTGTTTCTCCTCCTCACAGCACAAACACCGGATAAACCCAATCTCACACTCGCCTTTGTTCCAGATGCAGTATTTGTGTGTAAAGCCCAGCAGCGCCAGTGCAGCCTCCGCTCGCCTTCTCTCCGAGTTCGGTTTCTGACCTGCAAAACAAAGCGGTCAGCTGACCAGTGACGTCACAGGGAGGCGAGCCTGACGTCATCTGCCAACATGACTTCCTCTTTTACTTTATTTCATTTCATTTTGTTATATTATTATTATTATTATTATTATTATTATTATTAAGCAGACTTTGGTATGAAAAGTTATTTGTGACAAAATTTCCACACACACAAAAAAATCTAATCTAAAAATAAATATTATCAGCTAAATAGAATCAGAATCAGAATCATGTTTGTTCTCTCTCTCTCACACACACACGGTTCAGAATCGTGGGCGGCACGGTGGTGTAGTCAAATCAAGTTTATTTGTACAGCGCTTTTAACAATAAACATTGTCACAAAGCAGCTTTACAGAATTTGAACGACTTTAAACATGAGCTAATTTTATCCCTAATTTATCCCCAATGATGAAGCCTGTGGCGACGGTGGCAAGGAAAAACTCCCTCAGACGACATGAGGAAGAAACCTCGAGAGGAACCAGACTCAAAAGGGAACCCATCCTCATTTGGGCAACAACAGACAACATGACTATAACATTAACAGTTTTAACATGAAGTCAGCTTCATTGATGCTATAAACCCCCCACCGACAGAAACCCGAGCGCAAAACCGTTCACGACAACTGCAGACCCAAAGTCAGCAAGTCAACTGCAGTCCCAAAGTCAGCAAGTCAACTGCAGACCCAAAGTCAGCAAGTCAACTGCAGTCCCAAAGTCAGCAAGTCAACTGCAGACCCAAAGTCAGCAAGTCAACTGCAGTCCTAAAGTCAGCAAGTCAACTGCAGTCCCAAAGTTAGCAGGTCAACTGCAGTGCCAAAGTCAGCAAGTCAACTGCAGTCCCAAAGTTAGCAGGTCAACTGCAGTCCCAAAGTTAGCAGGTCAACTGCAGTCCCAAAGTCAGCAAGTCAACTGCAGTCCCAAAGTCAGCAAGTCAACTGCAGCCCCAAAGTCAGCAAGTCAACTGCAGCCCTAAAGTCAGCAAGTCAACTGCAGTCCCAAAGTCAGCAAGTCAACTGCAGCCCTAAAGTCAGCAAGTCAACTGCAGTCCCAAAGTTAGCAGGTCAACTGCAGTGCCAAAGTCAGCAAGTCAACTGCAGTCCCAAAGTCAGCAAGTCAACTGCAGTCCTAAAGTCAGCAAGTCAACTGCAGTCCTAAAGTCAGCAAGTCAGCTGCAGTCCTAAAGTTAGCAGGTCAACTACAGTCCTAAAGTTAGCAGGTCAACTGCAGTCCCCAGCCACAAAAGCACCACTGCAAGAGTCCAGAGCGTCCTCCAGGTGCGACCCCCAACTGTCCACATGGGGCCGCCCTCCACTGCTCAGTTAACTATTCACAGTAAGACATTTTCAGTAAGGGTGCCCAAACTTTTGCATGCCACTGTATATGTTTTGACAATAAAACAATTAAGCAATATATTTTGTTTTTCTTCTTTCTTTATCATACGTGACGAGACGGGTTCATCTATAAAGGCGGGATGACTAATGTAAGTACCGAGTAATAAAACGGTGGGACGTGATGGATGTCTCTGTGAAACTGGAACAAAAAAGGTAAGACTATACCTATGCAAAAGTTTGTGCACCCTTACTAAAAATGTCTGTTACTGTGAATAGTTAAGTGAGCAGAAGATGAACTGATCACCAAAAGGCATAAAGGTAAAGATGAGACATTTCTTTTCAGCGTTTTCTGCAAGATTTGTGTTTTATTTTTGTTTTGTACAATTGGAGAGTGAAAAAAGAAAAGGAACACCATGCGAAAGTTTGGGCACCCCAATACATTTGAGTTCTCAGGTAACTTTTACCAAGGTTCCAGACCTTAATTAGCTTATTGAGCTGTGGCTTGTTCAAATTCTTCGTTAGGAAAGGTCAGATGATGCAGATTTCAAAGCTGTATAAATTCTCTGACTCCTCAAACTTGTCCCTAAAATCAACAGCCATGGGCTCCTCTAAGCAACTCCCTCGCATTCTGAATAATAAAATAATTGATGCTCACAAAGCAGGAGAAGGCTACAAGAACGTAGCAAAGTGTTTTCAGGTAGCTGTTTCCTCAGACTGTAATGTTATTAAGAAATGGCAGTTAACAGAAACAGTGGAGATCAAGGTGAGGTCTGGAAGATGAAGAAAACTTTCTGAAAGAACTGCTCGTTGGATTGCTAGAAAGGCAAATAAAAACCCCTGTTTGACTGCAAAAGACCTTCAGAAAGATTGAGCAGACCCTGGAGTGGTGGTGCACTGTTCTACTATGCAGCGACACCTGAACAAATATGACCTTCATGGGAGAGTCATCAGAAGAAAACCGTTCCTGCGTCTGAGCCACAAAATTCAGCGTCTGAAGTTTGCAAATGAACATCTAAATAAGCCTGATGCGTTTTGGAAACAAGTCCTGTGGACTGATGAAATCACAATAGAACTTTTTGGCCACAACATGCAAAGGTATGTTTGGAGAAAAAAGGGGGCCAAATTCCAGGAAAAGAACACCTCTCCAACTCTGAAGCATGGGTGTGGATCCATCATGCTTTGGGGTTGTGTTGCAGCCAGTGGCACAGGGCACATTTCACTGGTCGAGGGAAGCATGGATTCGAATAAATACCAGCAAATTCTGGAAGCAAACATCACACCATCTGTAAAAAAGTTGAAGTTAAAAAGAGGACGGGTCCTACAATAAGACGATGATCCAAAACACACCTCAAAATCTACAATGGAATACCTCAGGAGGCCCAAGCTGAAGGTTTTGCCCGGGCCCTCACAGTCCCCTGA
Organism: Neoarius graeffei; assembly: GCF_027579695.1. NCBI lineage: Eukaryota > Metazoa > Chordata > Actinopteri > Siluriformes > Ariidae > Neoarius > Neoarius graeffei. The sequence goes on from NC_083576.1 coordinate 91,363,281, forward strand.
CCTAAACATCATTGAAAATCTGTGGATAGATCTCAAAAGAGCAGTGTGTGCAAGACAGCCCAGGAAACTTGTAGAATTGGAAGCCTTTTGCAAGGACGAATGTGTGAAAATCCCCCAGGTAAAACTGAAAGATTATTAGCTGGCTACAAAAAGTGTTTACAAGCTGTGATACTTGCCAAAGGGGGTGTTACTAAGTACTAACCATGCAGGGTGCCCAAACTTTTGCTTCGGGCCCTTTTCCTTTTTTGTCATTTTGAAAATGTAAAAGATGAAAATAAAAAAAAATGTTTTTGCTTAAAATATAAAGGGAATGAGTAATTTTTAACTTTATGCCTTTTGAAGATCATTTCATCTTCAACTTGCTTAACTGTTCACAGTAACAGCAATTTTGTCCAGGGGTGCCCAAACTTTTGTATACCACTGTATATGATGTAAATAAATGTCACAAAAATTGTATTGTGGGATGGAACACTTGTTATACATGGGACGGAACAGCATATAAAAACCTGGAAGGCAAATATAAGAAAATACGTGACACCACATTAAAATATGTGATGGTACTGTTCTGTCCCGTTCTGTTCCGTAGTTATGGGAGATGCGTACAGAAGTTTTAAAAAAGTGTAAATGTATGCATGTGTAAGTTATGTATACGTAATATAAGAATATGTACACAACGTGTATATGTAATGGACAATATGGACAATATAGACATTACAAAATATAATAAATATGTAATCTACAATAAATAGAGTGGCGGCTACAATTACCAACACCTTAACGATCTTTTGGCCGTTGCAAAAGTAGAAAATACTTTTAATATGTAAATTGTGCATGAATAATTACTCAAACTTCAACTGGAAAAAAAAAAGAAAAAAAGAGTTGATTCCTGATTACTTAGCGTATCAGATCACATCGTTCCACAATTATCAACATCCAGATGATATTTATAATAAAAAAATTATCGGTATGTGGTATTAAGTTAACAAACGTTTTTACTTAAAATTTGTTTTATATAGAATTATATTTCATACAAAATATCTTTTATATAAATATGTCGATGTCGGTGTTTACGTAAATGAGGAAGTAATTCTAATGTTTGTAAACAAATGAACTGATAATGTTTAACCTGCATCAGAAAATCTTTTTGTTCCACTTTCTCAGTATTTTTGTAGATCACATTTTGTTCATCATTCGTTGTTGTTTGTATTAATTTCTAGTTTTGTAGTTTTGCAATAAATATCAACAGGTGATTGACATTATAACCACATGAACATCCAGGTCAAAGGTCGCGTGTCATTCCTCAAACCAAAATATAAAATGTCTCCTGATATTGTAATATGTGGTCGATATTTACAACAAACTGAAAAAAAATTCTGAATGGAATAGAAACATCTGAATATTTCAAGCATATAATTTTTTATATGCTAGGAATTTAATTCTGGTTGAATTCTATTTATTGCAATCAGATTCCAAATACTCTATAAACATTCCATTCTGTTATGAATCAGAAAAAAAAACCATTATTATAAATCACAGCACTTTTATTTTTTAAAGTACTTCATCTACTTCAACAATGTTACACAAAGATCGATCCATAACAGTTGTAAATGTCCCTTAATCCCACAGGGTGTCGATAATGGTGGACACCGGTGAAAGCGATCACTATTATCGACACCTCACGTGATTCTCAAACACGCGTTTAGATACAAAATGGCGGCTGTCAAATGAAAGAGTCAGAAACAAAGTAGGTTTTGATGAGGAGATCATGAAATATCGGTGAATTTGATCAGTAAAAATATGTCCATGATCTTTCCACCATGCTCACCTGCGATGATAACGTCCGGGTTTTACTCAAATTACTGATCGTGCTGAAAAAAAAATCCATCTCAGGTAATGAGCTGCGTCATCAGACAACAAGATCGGGGGGGAGGGTCTTCTGATTGATTAATTAACCAATAATAACTGTTGTAACTGAAACTCACCTTTGTAAAAAATTTTTTTTATTGGTAAATCTGAAAAGGTGTCGATAATTATAGACTGTTGATAATTGTAGCCACCGTTCTATATATCTATCATCTAAGTATCTATAATAAACACTATATTTTCTTTGTTTGCAACCACATGACCAAAACTGCTGCGTCATTGACCGCCGCCATGTTGGAGAACATACAAGATACACATATACACCATGGTGAGAGTACAGACTGGAAGGTAAAGAGGAGATACATTTAGAAGCTTGTAGTCGTTTCTCAAATCAATTTTAAAAACAATCATTTTGACTGCTTCAAAAGACAGGTATCTAACACACTATAGAACATATTTAGTTCTAAAACAGCCCTCACCGGGCGGCACGGTGGTGTAGTGGTTAGCGCTGTCGCCTCACAGCAAGAAGGTCCGGGTTCGAGCCCCGTGGCCGGCGAGGGCCTTTCTGTGCGGAGTTTGCATGTTCTCCCCGTGTCCGCGTGGGTTTCCTCCGGGTGCTCCGGTTTCCCCCACAGTCCAAAGACATGCAGGTTAGGTTAACTGGTGACTCTAAATTGAGCGTAGGTGTGAATGTGAGTGTGAATGGTTGTCTGTGTCTATGTGTCAGCCCTGTGATGACCTGGCGACTTGTCCAGGGTGTACCCCGCCTTTCGCCCATAGCTGGGATAGGCTCCAGCTTGCCTGTGACCCTGTAGAACAGGATGAGCAGCTACAGATAATGGATGGATGGATGGATGGAGCCCTCACTGGGCGAGGAGGCTGCAGGATTTGAGGTCGGGGATTGACATGAATCTTGTTCGATTGACTCTGTGATCGTTTGGGAAGATTCTTCAATCATTTTGCGTTTCTTTCTGCGCTCTGTAAGCCTCGCATTTCAAGCTACCACTTTAGTACCATCTTTGATTTTGTTGTGGCCTGTATTTTGTGTCAGAGCCCAGTCTGGATCCGTACAGTTGTAGAGATCATTGGAGAGAAAAAGCAAAATAAAAGCAATGTTATCACAAATTATATACAGCTCTTTTTAAAATGAAATAATCATAGAAGCCTTTGATTGACGGATCACACACTCGATGATCTCGGCGAGTTTCTGCACGACCAGGCTATTAAACAATCCAATATTTCTTATATATTGAGATCTTTCATTAATAACTAGTTTGTAGCACTTACCGTTGATAAAATGTTCACTGCAGACTCGTGTGGTTTTTGTTTTCTCATCGCTGAGATCAGTCTGGTTTATGTTGGACAGCCAGTGACGTCTACGCTCCGTGGACAACTCTTGTTTTTTCTCCTTGATTATTTCTAATTGCTGGAATTGTAAAGAACTTACAAGTCCCCTTGTCTCGAATAGAGTTGTGCTCGCATCCAGTTACAGCACAAAGAGTCGGCATAGCGAAGAAACAAAAGGAATTCTTATGCGTAACCTGTACTCGAGTTGAGGGGGGATGGAGGGGATGCCATCCCCCCTGGAATAAAAAATGGTCAAAATCATCCCCCCCTAAAATGGGCATCCCCCCTCCCTTCCCTTGAGCAATAAATGTGGACATTACTTCTATTTAACATTGGAATTAGAAATGCCATTCCACGTAGCTTTGCTGAAACTGAGCATACAATAAGCTCCCGCAAGAGAGGGCACGCGCAAGCGAAGCATTTGAGGAGGTGACATTCAGTTGGGGTTCTGTTATTTTTTATTTCATTCGGCGTCAGTGACAGCAGCGGATTGCAGCATCATGGCCAAGCGGAGTGCACAGCAAGACCTAAGCAAGTTCGGATTTAAGATCGCAAGAAAAAACATTTCAGGAGGTAAGTCAAGAGTTACGAATATCAGTCACCAGGGGCGGTTCTAGGTGCGGGGGCCACAGGGGCCGTGACCCCGCCTCTAATTTGATTGGCCCCTGAAGTGCCCCTGTTCTGTCAATCAACTGGCGAGAAGAACAACCTGAGAATTCAATAATCGCTGGTGCAGTTCCCCCCCCAAACTGTTGGTGGCAGTGCGCTTGTTAGTGATGTTAAGTTGTAATTTGTTTGGTAAGATAGCAATAGCTTTGACCTGTTTATTCAAAGCTCAAGATTTTGTGTTAATCTTAACTATCGTGTTTGGCAGATATAGAAACAGAGAGAGCATGAAAAGAAAGACGCAGAGAATTCAGCAGTTTCTTATCAAAAGAAAAGCTGAAAGTGAGGGTTTAAATGAAGGCAGCACAAGTACGCAGGCACCAGCGCCACAGGGCGGCCAACAACTGCAGTAGCAGTCTGCTAGCCCAAGCCCCTCTTCACCAGGTCAGAGAAAACATGATGTAGTAGGCAAAACCAGATGACTACAAATAATACAATGTATTGTACCGGTATTTCTGGAAATGGTATTAATTGAGATTGCATAGAGGAGAAACGCACAGTTTAAGGGTCGACTTTAGTTCTAGACTTGTATGTAGTTCAACTTTAGCTGTAATAGTAACCCTCTAGGTAATGATGCCATGTTGTATGGGTGTAATGTACTTAATTGCATTTTATTTATTAAAATAACTAAATTGGTAGTTGTCAGATGGCATTTTGAATAGAAATACGGGTTATTTATTTTGTGACATATTTCTGTATTAGCTCTATCGGATGGTGCAGGTTCAAATAATGAAAGGATTTGGATGAATTTGTCAGGCGTTATAGCTCAAAGCATGGCAATCGGAGAATTCTTCTTTTCTGAAGTGTGTGTGTGTGTGTGTGTGTGTGTGTGAGAGAGAGAGAGAGAATGAGAATGTGTGTGTGTGAGAGAGAATGAGAATGTGTGTGAGAGAGAATGAGAATGTGTGTGTGTGTGTGTGTGTGTGTGTGTGTGTGTGAGAGAGAGAGAGAGAGAATGAGAATGTGTGTGAGAGAGAGAATGAGAATGAGAATGTGTGTGTGTGTGTGTGTGTGTGTGTGTGTGTGTGAGAGAGAGAGAGAGAGAGAGAGAGAGAATGAGAATGTGTGTGTGTGAGAGAGAGAGAATGAGAATGTGTGTGTGTGAGAGAGAGAATGAGAATGTGTGTGTGAGAGAGAGAGAATGAGAATGTGTGTGTGTGAGAGAGAGAATGAGAATGTGTGTGTGAGAGAGAGAATGAGAATGTGTGTGTGTGTGAGAGAGAATGAGAATGTGTGTGAGAGAGAGAGAGAATGAGAATGTGTGTGTGTGAGAGAGAGAGAGAGAGAGAGAGAGAATGAGAATCTGTGTGAGAGAGAGAGAATGAGAATGTGTGTGTGTGAGAGAGAGAGAATGAGAATCTGTGTGAGAGAGAGAGAATGAGAATGTGTGTGTGAGAGAGAGAGAATGAGAATGTGTGTGTGTGTGTGAGAGAGAGAGAATGAGAATGTGTGTGTGAGAGAGAGAGAGAGAATGAGAATGTGTGTGTGTGAGAGAGAGAGAATGAGAATGTGTGTGTGTGTGAGAGAGAGAGAATGAGAATGTGTGTGAGAGACAGAATGAGAATGTGTGTGTGTGAGAGAGAGAGAGAGAATGAGAATGTGTGTGTGTGTGAGAGAGAGAGAGAATGAGAATGTGTGTGTGAGAGAGAATGAGAATGTGTGTGTGTGAGAGAGAGAGAATGAGAATGTGTGTGAGAGACAGAATGAGAATGTGTGTGAGAGAGAGAGAATGAGAATGTGTGTGTGAGAGAGAGAGAGAGAGAGAGAGAGAGAGAAAATGAGATGTTGCACCTACAGTTAAAAGCTGTTGCTCCTCTGTTATCCTATGTGCTCCTATCCTGTATGTTGCTGATTATGTTTTATCTGCCCTTTATGCACACAGAATGAATAAAAAATAATTATTACAAACGTTACTGATTCATAATGTTTTATTTAAATTTGAAAAAGGGTACTGAATTATTCATTTGTGTGCTTGGATAGTAGTGTAGAAGTAGATGTTCTTTATTGTCAGTATACAAGTACAGTGAGATGCCGTTTGGAAGAGCCCACAGATGCCAAGAAGCGGTATACTGTAGAAGAGTAAGTTTTAAAAATAAGCAATATAGGTATGATGTATAACATTATGCAATCCACTAAACAAATTGTACAAATCAGGTTGGTAGCCTTATAACCTAAGCAGCGTTATCACTGGATAAAGATGGTGGCGACACTGTTGGCCCCTGAAGGTTACATATGGCCCCATAGTGGCCCCTGTTTCAGAAAAATCCTAGAACCGCCCCTGTCAGTCCCACTTTCTGCGAGCCCGCTATCATGCTGTAAAGTTACTGATATGGAGCCTAATTTGTGGGCGGCGGATAACAACACAGCTATCATAATGAATGTTAGTTTGGAGTCTAGCCAGCTATCGATAGCTTACTCAGGTTCATGTTAGCTTTGATTTCTTGTATAAGGCCATTAATTTAATCAGCCTGGACGTTCGTTTGTTATTCTTCAGGCAACAAAAAGTGTTATTCAAGACAGGAAGGCTAAAATAAACGACACTAGCAGTTTTGAAGGCTTCATTGCCTCATTAGCGAGCCGGTCACAACATGTAAGGCTGATTTACAATTTACTGTTGCTTGTTTTAGCTTACTGGTTCCCTACCTACCTCTGCATTTAACTCAATGTTCCCAATGTTCAGCTTTGAATAAAAATTCTATTGACTTGATATGAAAAGATTCAGTTGTTCATTTACATTGCCTGCTGAGGTTTTAATAAATTATTTACCAAACGATTTAAAAGGAGCCTACCATGACTATGAAGTTAAACTTCAAATTTCTCATCTGCATTTCACCCTAATATGGAGAATGTGGTCGGTATGTCAGCCAGGAGACTGACTAAATATGACACATGACATCCACACTGTGCATGTTTTACAGTAAAATACCAGTGTATTATGTTTTTTACAACAATAAAAAGGGTACACAGTGTGAACTACACACTTTATCAGCACAAAATACTGTATGTCTGGTAAATGAACAAGGTCCACAGACCTACGTTGTGTGCAAACCCTCCTAAAAGCAAACCAGTTTCCCACCGACGGACCGACCGATGGGCCGACACGCGACTAAAAATTTCACCATCCCCCCTGGTTTGATTTTACAACTCGACCACTGTGTGTAACAACCTCTCTAGTAAATGTACGCCGTGTGAGTTTGTGTAGATCCTCCAGTATGGCCCACTTCCGTTTCAAAGCCTCATGCAGAATTAGAGATGATGTCATGTGCAAATGAAGAATAATATACAATATCTATATTTAACAGTTATTCCACGAAATCGAGTCGTACATGAGCTGATAGCTGACGTAGCACCGAGTTGTCTATAGTCCATGTACATCGAGATTGAGTGGAGCACTTGAAGCAGGAGGGGACTTGACACAGTTTGAAGGATCTGTTGAAGATCTGTGCATGTTTTACAGTAAAATACCAGTGTATTATGTTTTTTACAACAATAAAAAGGGTACACAGTGTGTACTACACACTTTATCAGCACAAAATACTGTATGTCTGGTAAATGAACAAGGTCCACAGACGTACGTTGTGTGCAAACTGATGGGAATAACAAACGAACGTCCAGGCTGATTAAATTATTGGCCTTATACAAGAAATCAAAGCTAACATGAACCTGGGTAAGGCTCCCCTTCCTGTGCTGACCAACTGATGGGAGCCAGTTGGTCAGCACAGGAAGGGGAGACTCCATCTGGACCTGGTGCTTTCTTGATTTTCTGATTCTAGAAGAATCGTCTCACATCTTCTTCATATACCCCGAGTGCAGCCTCGGCATCAGGGGAGAGGGGTGGGGGTACGGGTGGGGGGTTGCTGAGGGTATGATAAGGGCTGCTGTTGATGGGCTGGGATGGGTGAGGGGTGTTAAAGGAGAACTGAAGGCAAATTTTTTATTATCAAAATTCTATTTATCTCATTTTATTAAATATCGGAATGCATGTTTGATCGCTATTTTGTCACTGCTATAGCAAGTTCTGAGTGTTTGAAATATGCTCTGTAATATATCAGTCCGTATGTCAAAGCAACGGCCGTAAACGAGATTCGTTGAGACCTGTGCGAGACATCGTAGGACGGAAGTAAAACGTACAGCAGAAATCAAAGTGACCAACATCTGCCAACGTTCCCTGTGTCCGAAATTGCTCACTCGTTCACTACTCCCTACTCCCTATATAGGGAATTACTATATAGAGGACTATACAATGAGCTCATTGGTAAAATGAAAAAAACTCTTTCGGACACTAGTCCGTCACGCTGGTATTTACGTCATTACTGTCGCATGATTAAAACATGCCAGATCAGTCAGCTGGTGGGTTTCAAAATAATAAATACACGCGTGTGTTTTTGTGATAAATCCATATTATACTGAGCGCATTTCCCACATTAATCAATACACAGTACCTGCAGCTTTCAGTTCTTTTAAATCAAGGCTGAATACTGTTATGGGTGGTGAGATGTGGTGAGTAGGATCCAAGAGCAGAACACAGACCAGTAAATCCAATAATAAAAAAGATTTAATAGGAGTAAAAAAATAAACCAAAAATAATCCAGAAAAAGCGAGGGACAAAACACGAGGCAGGCAAGGACAAAAAATGCTAGCATAAAAAATAGTCCAGACAGAAAACTTGAGACAAAAACGTAGCACAACAAACATGAAAAAAGACAAAAACGTAGAGCAAAAAACTGTGACAAGAAACAGAGCGCAAAATCCAAGAAGCAATAATGGCGCAGAGACGATATGAAAAACCAACGAGATGTTCTGGCAAAGCAGTGACAAAATAGCGATCAAAAATGCATTCTATATTTAATAAAATGAGAAATAGAATTTTGATAATAAAAAATTTGCCTTCAGTTCTCCTTTAAAAGTATAATTGGTCAAACTTCTGCTATTCGCTTTAATTTTTTATTTTAGAGTCTTTACACTACACTTGTGAAACAAAATGCGCTCATTAGTACTAAATAATGCTTCGAAGACAATTCATGAACAAGTGCTTTCTTTCTTTCTTTCTTTCTTTCTTTCTTTCTTTCTTACTATTCTGAAAATAGATCTCGTTCACAGCACTGAATTTTGAACAAAACACAGTCAACAAAATTGGGAACCAAAATACTCCAAGCCCTGATGCGGCTCACAGCTTGGTGATGTCTGTAAGAGATGAGGCGAGGATCATTAATAACATGTATTTATGCGATATTAACTGGATGGACATGGGATCAGAAAACTATTCTATTTATAAGCAGGAGCCACATGGACCCGTAGGGGACCGATTTAAAAAAATATATATTTATACTCTTTTCTAACATTTGTGTGTTTAGATACATAACATTAATTTATATTTTCTATTTAATTGATCTGTACAATTTATCTGAAAATTTAATGTTCTATTTGTTTATAACTTGTGTGTGTCTGGTTTTTTTTTCCGCTGATTTAAATTTGAATGATGCCCTTTAAAAAATAGTGAATATTGTTTTGCGTGTCCTGTTGCTATAGTAACTGATCTGGGTTGGTGTTGTGGTGACGTGAGAAACCCATGATGCAGACGGTGTGATGAGCGAAGTTTCAGTTGCGGGAGAAAAGGAAGTATTTTCTTATTGAGCAATGAGACGGAGATGAAAAATCAGCAGAAATGTTACAGCAGGCTCTTCAGCACTCATCACATGACAGATCTATCTATCTATCTATCTATCTATCTATCTATCTATCTATCTATCTATCTATCTATCTATCTATCTATCTATCTATCATTGATATAAAAAGTTTACACACCTCTGTTCACATTGCCAGTTATTGTGATGTAAAAGATGAAACCAACATAAATCTTGTCAGATCTTTTTCTACCTTTATTGTGATTAAAACAACAAAAACAACAAGAAGATAAACAATTTCCAGGTCATTAGATGAACCATGGACCATGATGAAGTCCATCATCGATGAGGGAACAAACTGGAGCATCACAGTGACATCACCAAGAACAGGATCAGGACGTCCCTCAAGAACTGATGAAAAGACATGAAGAAAAGTTATCAGTGATGCTGCTGAGGGACCTACAACAACATTAAAGGAGCTACAGGAACATCTGGTGAGTACTGATCACTCCCTGCATGTGACAACAATCTCTTGTATTCTTCATATGTCTGGGTGATGGGGTAAGGAGGCCAGAGTGAAGCACTTCCTCTAGAAAAAAACAAAACATCCAAGCTCATCGAAATCACCACAAACCATGTGGTGAAATGTGTTCTGGTCTGATGAGACCATGGTAGAACTTATTGGAGGTATTATTCTAAAATATACAGTACATACAGTGGTTCAAATACAAGACAGCTTCTCACCTAAAGAACACAATAGCAATGAAGCACGGTGGTGGGAGCATCATGCTATAATTCTGCTCAGTTGTTCTCTTCAGCTCGGACTGGGGTTCAGATCAGGACAGAATCATGGATCTCTCCAAACACTGATCTATTTTTACAGCTTTGTTTTTCCTGTATATGTATTAAACAGCTGAAGATGAAGAAAAAAAATCACTTTCCAACAAGATAACGATCCAAATCATAGATCCAAGTCAACAAAGAAACATCTTCAGAAGAAGAGGACCAGCGTTCCTGAATGGTCTCAGATCTAAATCCTGTCCTAAACCTATGGAATGATTTGCAGAGGGCTGTGCACAGGAGATCCGCTCAGTATCGGATACATCTGAAGCACTTTTATAAGGAAGAGAGGAATTAAAAGAAACACTGAATTACAAACTAAAGGAGCTTTAAGACAGGATTAGTTAAGGGACGCACATACTTATGCACCCAGGTTATTGGATGTTTTTGTCAGCTGATTGTTATTGGTTGCTGTATCATATTAAAGGTGGAAAAAGATCTGATACGGTTGATTTTGGTTTCACTTTTTACATCCCAAACACCTGTAATATTAAGAGGGGTGTGTAAACTTTTAGATCCATGGTGTGTGTGTGTGTGTGTGTGTGTGTGTGTGTGTGTGATCACATCGAGAACCGAAAACACAGATTAATTTCCTAAAGAAGGTGATGATGTTAATCAGCTGTGTAGGTGCAGGACGACACATCCCTCCCACACACACACACACACACACACACACACACACACTGTACACTGTGGTGTGTGTGGAGTGTGTGTGTGGAGTGTGTGTGATACTCCAGCTGGCCTCTGGCTGCTGCTCACACATATTGTCATACATATTATATGAGTGTTCCTAAAGAGTTATGCAGCGTGAGTCGTTTTGGAAACGGACTGAATTAGAAACTCCAGCCAGATTGATGGAGTTAAATGTCACAGCGTAGGAGGCACCTGGCAATTCTGACAGCACACACACACACACACACACACACACACACACACACACACGAACTGGTGATCTGGTTGTCATCATCATCAGTGGAGTAAAAATGTACCCGGAGTTAAAATGAAAAGAAGTTTATTTGTGGTGATAAACTTGACGGACACACACTTCTTAGAAAACAGACTGTGTGTGTGTGTGTTCAGTTGGCTGCTCGTGATGGCAGATGTCCTGTACGATGTGCAGTTGGAAGGAACCGTTCCTGATCTCGCAATCCCTCAGTCAGAATTTATCAGATTCAGATTCAGGAACTGAGGAGATCTGATCCGATCCAATCTGATTTGATCTGAGACTGATTTCAGTCATGATCCGGTGTAAAATCAGGGACGTATTTTGGCGTTCATCTTTGTATTTTAGGTTTGTACTGGAGCAAAAAATCTTTTTCACCAAGTTATTTCTTCCTTTGAAGCTCATCTTAAAGTCACACCCCCTTTACCACTGAGGCGGTTCCGGGGCCGGTTCGGAGCCGATGCCTAATCTCAGACCATTACTTCATGTTTCGAGAGCCAAAGAACCGGCATGGACAGGAAAACTGATTCCAGAGCGGCACCAAGACTTTTCTGGCCTCGAACCAAGAACTGCTTGTGTTAGGGGGAGGGGGCGGAGTTATCTTAACCAACAAGACCAAATAAAACTGTGTGACTGCCATTTTGTTTACAAAAAGAAAATAAGAAAGAGAGCAGGTGTAGTGTCTCATCTGACGAATCCAAATGTCCCATGTTGACTCGCAAAACCAGGAGCAACACATGTACAGAGATGGTGTAGGTCAGCGTTGTTGTTGTTGTTGATGATGATGAAG
>NC_083576.1:91380353-91385353 GCF_027579695.1 Neoarius graeffei
GATGATGTTGTTGGTGTTGATGATGTTGTTGTTGTTGGTGGTGGTGGTGATGATGATGATGATGTTGTTGTTGTTGGTGTTGATGATGATGATGTTGTTGTTGTTGGTGGTGATGATGATGATGTTGGTGGTGGTGATGATGATGATGTTGTTGTTGGTGGTGGTGGTGATGATGATGTTGTTGTTGGTGGTGGTGATGATGATGTTGTTGTTGGTGGTGGTGATGATGTTGTTGTTGTTGGTGGTGATGATTTTGTTGTTGTTGGTGGTGGTCTTGATGTTGTTGTTGTTGGTGTTGATGATGTTGTTGTTGTTGGTGGTGATGATGATGATGTTGTTGTTGTTGGTGGTGTTGATGATGTTGTTGTTGTTGGTGATGATGATGTTGGTGGTGGTGTTGATGATGTTGTTGTTGGTGATGATGTTGTTGTTGTTGTTGTTGTTGGTGATGATGATGATGATGATTATGTTGGTGGTGGTGATGATGTTGTTGTTGTTGGTGGTGATGATGATGATGATGTTGTTGGTGGTGGTGATGATGTTGTTGTTGTTGGTGGTGGTGATGATGATGTTGTTGTTGTTGGTGGTGATGATGTTGTTGTTGTTGGTGGTGGTGGTCTTGATGATGTTGTTGTTGGTGATGATGATGTTGTTGGTGTTGATGTTGTTGTTGTTGGTGGTGGTGATGATGATGATGATGATGTTGTTGTTGGTGGTGGTGGTGATGATGATGATGTTGGTGGTGGTGATGATGTTGTTGTTGTTGGTGGTGGTGATGATAATGATGTTGTTGTTGTTGGTGGTGATGATGATGTTGTTGTTGTTGGTGGTGATGATGATGATGTTGTTGTTGTTGTTGGTGGTGTTGATGTTGTTGTTGTTGGTGGTGGTGGTGATGATGATGATGTTGTTGTTGGTGGTGATGATGTTGTTGTTGTTGTTGGTGGTGATGATGATGATGATGTTGTTGGTGGTGATGATGATGTTGTTGTTGTTGGTGGTGTTGATAATGTTGTTGTTGGTGGTGATGATGATGATGTTGTTGTTGTTGTTGTTGGTGGTGGTGGTGTTGATGATGTTGTTGTTGTTGGTGGTGATGATGTTGTTGGTGGTGATGATGATGTTGTTGGTGGTGTTGTTATTGGTGGTGGTGTTGATGATGTTGTTGTTGGTGGTGGTGGTGGTGATGATGATGATGATGTTCTTGTTGTTGGTGGTGATGATGATGATGATGATGATGATGATGTTCTTGTTGTTGTTGGTGGTGATGATGATGATGTTGGTGGTGGTGATGATGATGATGTTGTTGTTGGTGTTGATGATGTTGTTGTTGTTGGTGATGATGATGATGTTGGTGGTGGTGTTGATGATGTTGTTGTTGGTGATGATGTTGTTGTTGTTGTTGTTGGTGGTGGTGGTGATGATGATGATGATGATGATTATGTTGGTGGTGGTGATGATGATGTTGTTGTTGGTGGTGGTGATGATGATGATGTTGTTGTTGGTGGTGGTGATGATGATGATGTTGTTGTTGGTGTTGGTGATGATGATGTTGGTGGTGGTGGTGTTGATGATGTTGTTGTTGGTGATGATGTTGTTGTTGTTGTTGTTGGTGGTGGTGGTGATGATGATGATGATGATGATTATGTTGGTGGTGGTGATGATGATGTTGTTGTTGGTGGTGGTGATGATGATGATGTTGTTGTTGGTGGTGGTGATGATGATGATGTTGTTGTTGGTGATGATGATGTTGGTGGTGGTGATGATGATGTTGTTGTTGGTGGTGATGATGATGTTGTTGTTGTTGGTGGTGATGATGTTGTTGTTGTTGTTGTTGTTGTTGGTGGTGGTCTTGATGATGTTGTTGTTGGTGGTGGTGATGATGATGTTGTTGGTGTTGATGATGTTGTTGTTGGTGGTGATGATGATGTTGTTGTTGGTGGTGGTGATGATGATGATGATGTTGTTGTTGTTGGTGGTGATGATGATGATGTTGTTGTTGGTGTTGGTGATGATGATGATGATGATGATGATGATGATTATGTTGGTGGTGGTGATGATGATGTTGTTGTTGGTGGTGGTGATGATGATGTTGTTGTTGGTGGTGGTGATGATGATGATGTTGTTGTTGGTGGTGGTGATGATGATGTTGGTGGTGATGATGATGTTGTTGTTGTTGGTGGTGATGGTCTTGATGATTTTGTTGTTGGTGGTGGTGATGATGATGTTGTTGGTGTTGATGATGTTGTTGTTGTTGGTGGTGGTGATGATGATGATGATGTTGTTGTTGGTGGTGGTGATGATGATGATGTTGGTGGTGGTGATGATGATGATGTTGTTGTTGGTGTTGATGATGTTGTTGTTGTTGGTGATGATGATGATGTTGGTGGTGGTGTTGATGATGTTGTTGTTGGTGATGATGTTGTTGTTGTTGTTGTTGGTGGTGGTGGTGATGATGATGATGATGATGATTATGTTGGTGGTGGTGATGATGATGTTGTTGTTGGTGGTGGTGATGATGATGATGTTGTTGTTGGTGGTGGTGATGATGATGATGTTGTTGGTGTTGGTGATGATGATGTTGGTGGTGGTGATGATGATGTTGTTGTTGGTGGTGATGATGATGTTGTTGTTGGTGGTGATGATGTTGTTGTTGTTGTTGTTGTTGGTGGTGGTGGTCTTGATGATGTTGTTGTTGTTGGTGGTGATGATGATGTTGTTGGTGTTGATGATGTTGTTGTTGTTGGTGGTGGTGGTGATGATGATGATGATGTTGTTGTTGTTGGTGTTGATGATGATGATGTTGTTGTTGTTGGTGGTGATGATGATGATGTTGGTGGTGGTGATGATGATGATGTTGTTGTTGGTGGTGGTGGTGATGATGATGATGTTGTTGTTGGTGGTGGTGATGATGATGTTGTTGTTGGTGGTGGTGATGATGTTGTTGTTGTTGGTGGTGATGATTTTGTTGTTGTTGGTGGTGGTCTTGATGTTGTTGTTGTTGGTGTTGATGATGTTGTTGTTGTTGGTGGTGATGATGATGATGTTGTTGTTGTTGGTGGTGTTGATGATGTTGTTGTTGTTGGTGATGATGATGTTGGTGGTGGTGTTGATGATGTTGTTGTTGGTGATGATGTTGTTGTTGTTGTTGTTGTTGTTGGTGATGATGATGATGATGATTATGTTGGTGGTGGTGATGATGTTGTTGTTGTTGGTGGTGATGATGATGATGATGTTGTTGGTGGTGGTGATGATGTTGTTGTTGTTGGTGGTGGTGATGATGATGTTGTTGTTGTTGGTGGTGATGATGTTGTTGTTGGTGGTGGTGGTGGTCTTGATGATGTTGTTGTTGGTGATGATGATGTTGTTGGTGTTGATGTTGTTGTTGTTGGTGGTGGTGATGATGATGATGATGATGTTGTTGTTGTTGGTGGTGGTGATGATGATGATGTTGGTGGTGGTGATGATGTTGTTGTTGTTGGTGGTGGTGATGATAATGATGTTGTTGTTGTTGGTGGTGATGATGATGTTGTTGTTGTTGGTGGTGATGATGATGATGTTGTTGTTGTTGTTGGTGGTGTTGATGTTGTTGTTGTTGGTGGTGGTGGTGATGATGATGATGTTGTTGTTGGTGGTGATGATGTTGTTGTTGTTGTTGGTGGTGATGATGATGATGATGTTGTTGGTGGTGATGATGATGTTGTTGTTGTTGGTGGTGTTGATGATGTTGTTGTTGGTGGTGATGATGATGATGTTGTTGTTGTTGTTGTTGGTGGTGGTGGTGTTGATGATGTTGTTGTTGTTGGTGGTGATGATGATGTTGTTGGTGGTGATGATGATGTTGTTGGTGGTGTTGTTATTGGTGGTGGTGTTGATGATGTTGTTGTTGGTGGTGGTGGTGGTGATGATGATGATGTTGTTGTTGTTGTTGTTGGTGGTGGTGGTGTTGATGATGTTGTTGTTGTTGGTGGTGATGATGATGTTGTTGGTGGTGATGATGATGTTGTTGGTGGTGTTGTTATTGGTGGTGGTGTTGATGATGTTGTTGTTGGTGGTGGTGGTGATGATGATGATGATGTTGTTGGTGGTGATGATGATGTTGTTGTTGTTGGTGGTGTTGATGATGTTGTTGTTGGTGGTGATGATGATGATGTTGTTGTTGTTGTTGTTGGTGGTGGTGGTGTTGATGATGTTGTTGTTGTTGGTGGTGATGATGATGTTGTTGGTGGTGATGATGATGTTGTTGGTGGTGTTGTTATTGGTGGTGGTGTTGATGTTGTTGTTGTTGGTGGTGGTGGTGGTGATGATGATGATGATGTTCTTGTTGTTGGTGGTGATGATGATGATGATGATGATGATGATGATGTTCTTGTTGTTGGTGGTGGTGATGATGATGATGTTGGTGGTGGTGATGATGATGATGTTGTTGTTGGTGTTGATGATGTTGTTGTTGTTGGTGATGATGATGATGATGTTGGTGGTGGTGTTGATGATGTTGTTGTTGGTGATGATGTTGTTGTTGTTGTTGTTGGTGGTGGTGGTGATGATGATGATGATGATGATTATGTTGGTGGTGGTGATGATGATGTTGTTGTTGGTGGTGGTGATGATGATGATGTTGTTGTTGGTGGTGGTGATGATGATGATGTTGTTGTTGGTGTTGGTGATGATGATGTTGGTGGTGGTGATGATGATGTTGTTGTTGGTGGTGATGATGATGTTGTTGTTTTTGGTGGTGATGATGTTGTTGTTGTTGTTGTTGTTGGTGGTGGTGGTCTTGATGATGTTGTTGTTGGTGGTGGTGATGATGATGTTGTTGGTGTTGATGATGTTGTTGTTGGTGGTGATGATGATGTTGTTGTTGGTGGTGGTGATGATGATGATGTTGTTGTTGGTGTTGGTGATGATGATGTTGGTGGTGGTGATGATGATGTTGTTGTTGGTGGTGATGATGATGTTGTTGTTGGTGGTGATGATGTTGTTGTTGTTGTTGTTGTTGG
>NC_083576.1:91392853-91485353 GCF_027579695.1 Neoarius graeffei
TTCACACCTACGGTCAATTTTGAGTCACCAGTTAAGCTAACCTGCATGTCTTTGGACTGTGGGGGAAACCGGAGCACCCGGAGGAAACCCACGCGGCGCTTCTCATTTAAACCAAAAATTCTATTTTGGTTTCATCCGTCCACAAAACATTTTTCCAATAGCCTTCTGGCTTGTCCACGTGATCTTTAGCAAACTGCAGATGAGCAGCAATGTTCTTTTTGGAGAGCAGTGGCTTTCTCCTTGCAACCTTTCCATGCACACCATTGTTGTTCAGTGTTCTCCTCATGGTGGACTCATGAACATTAACATTAGCCAATGTGAGAGAGGCCTTCAGTTGCTTAGAAGTTACCCTGGGGTCCTTTGTGACCTCGCCGACTATTACACGCCTTGCTCTTGGAGTGATCTTTGTTGGTCGACCACTCCTGGGGAGGGCAACAATGGTCTTGAATTTCCTCCATTTGTACACAATCTGTCTGACTGTGGATTGGTGGAGTCCAAATTCTTTAGCGATGGTTTTGTAACCTTTTCCAGCCTGATGAGCATCAACAACGCTTTTTCTGAGGTCCTCAGAAATCTCCTTTGTTCGTGCCATGATACATTTCCATAAACGTGTGTTGTGAAGATCAGACTTTGATAGATCCCTGTTCTTTAAATAAAACAGGGTGCCCACTCACACCTGATTGTCATCCCATTGATTGAAAACACCTGACTCTAATTTCACCTTCAAATTAACTGCTAATCCTAGAGGTTCACATACTTTTGCCACTCACAGATATGTAATATTGGATCATTTTCCTCAATAAATAAATGACCAAGTATAATATTTTTGTCTCATTTGTTTAACTGGGTTCTCTTTATCTACTTTTAGGACTTGTGTGAAAATCTGATGATGTTTTAGGTCGTATTTATGCAGAAATATAGAAAATTCTAAAGGGTTCACAAACTTTCAAGCACCACTGTGTATATATATATATATATATATACAGAGTGCTCTCCATAATTGTTGCCCCCCTGTAAAGATTTGTAAAAAGGGTTAGAAAAAATCCACTTTTTGGTGAAGTGGCTTCATCTGACACTGAAAAAATGAGATAAATTCCAACGTTTAATTGAAATACATTTATTCAGAGAAAAACAAATCCCTGTTCTTTTAAATATTAATAAATATGCAAATATCTTTTCTCTGATTGGCTAACATTGTTAAACGAGACGTTAAACTCTGTCAGCCACACCCTCTCATGTGGAATTGTAGCTAATTTTTTTTTAAATTAAACTGTAAAGTTAAGAGATATTTGGCAGGGGGAGGGGGAATCAAATTTATATTATTTGATATAATGGAAATGACGGAGGTTACTGCTGTATCCTGGGTGCGATTTGCTGGGGGGGATGGTGGGGATCATCCCCCCTTCTGGTTTTTATCTCTGCTGAAAAAAAATCCTCAGGGACAACCCTGTCAATAAAACAAACCAAAAAAAAAAGTTGACATGACAGGCATGTTGCGACACAGTTTTCTATGGTCTACATTGCACTCACTTTCAAAATGACCCGAAGTGGCAGCTTTGATGTTCACGAACGTCCTCAGCAAATAGATACATTGTAGATAATAACAATATCCAGAGTGTGAACGTGGATTTAGCGCCATGAATCACATCCTTACTGATGAGCGCAACAGAATGAATGTATCCACACTGACAGCCTTCTTTTCCTCGCTGTCAATGGGCCAGACGTGCGTTCCTTCCCTGCTGAGAAATTCGCAGAAATGTGTGTAGTGAAAGTTCATTATGTCTACCTATTGAAACTATTCTTTAAATTCGTTTCTTAAGAAAGATGTTACCTTGACAGTTTCGGCGATAAACTTCCGCCTTCTTCAAAACAGTCACCAGATGTCGAGTGGTGACGTGCCTTATCAGCTGATGTTACTCTAAGGAGGCGTGAACGTCCCGCCCAATTTGACAGGTAGTTCATGCCTCCTGCTGTCAGGTCGCTCCTCCAGGACGGCGCTCCAGGTGTGTGACAGCGCGTACGCTCGTTACAGAACGCATCCAACGATCCATGAAGAAATACCATATCAACACCCCGGTCAAACCATACAAAAACCTTCGACAGCTGCTAGTTCACCCCAAAGATAAAATACAACTGGACAATAAATGCAACGTCATATATGAAATCCCTTGCCGTTCATGTAATAAAGTTTATATTGGCGAAACGGGCAGATGCTTCCATACTCGCAAAAAAGAACACCAAATAGAATGTGAAAAAGAAACAACAAAAAGACTCACAAGATCCGAAAAAGAAAAAGCACACCAAGAAAACTTAAAATCAGCCATTTCAGACCACTGCAAACGGCAAAATCATATAATGAATTGGGAAGAGGCCAGAGTCATTCACGCTGAAGAGAATAGATACCAGCGTTGGATTTTAGAGGCAGTGGAGATATGCAAGCGTGCGCAGAGAATGATGAACCGGGATGAGGGAGCGTACGCGCTGTCACACACCTGGAGCGCCATCCTGGAGGAGCGACCTGACAGCAGGAGGCGTGAACTACCTGTCAAATTGGGCGGGACGTTCACGCCTCCTTAGAGTAACATCAGCTGATAAGGCACGTCACCACTCGACATCTGGTGACTGTTTTGAAGAAGGCGGAAGTTTATCGCCGAAACTGTCAAGGTAACATCTTAAAAAATCCTTGTCTTAAGAAACGAATTTAAAGAATCGCAGAAATGTGGATTAAAGAAGGGCGAAACACGGCGGATAGCGCACCGACGGGAAAGCAGAAAAGGCCACATGAACTGCGCCATCAGAGCAAACTGTTCATTTAGTATTCATGTATTTTAGTGATTTTCGAGTCAATGTCCATTTAATCCGGAGGGAGAGAAACATCACAGCAACGCGACAAGCAATGCGAACTTTGTTGTGTGTAAAGGCCCGGTCCCACTGGCCGATGGACACAAAACGTATGCAAAAAGGACACAGCGGACGAGCAAAATTTCGGGGGTGGCGCTATCCGTTTTCATCCGCTCCAGAAATGGACAAAATTGGCGAAAATTTGCGAAAACAGAACGGAAAAGAACGGACGTGGGTAGTATATAGCGGGGATGTTAAACGCATGTTCATAGGAAGCCTAGCGGATGAAAGCGGATGGAAGTGGATGACAGCTCCGAAGGGGTTACCGGTGATAACTGAGAAGCGGACGCATAGCAGAAAGAGCGGATGCATAGCGGATGAAGGGGATGCATCACGTATGCCTAACGGAAACAAAGGGGATGTTGCGCGGATGTATATCGGATGCAGACCGTTCACTGCGCATGCGGGGGGTATGAATTGCGTCTGCTCCGCGGATATAAAGGGATGCAGCACGCACGCCGTCAGCATAAAGCGGAAAGACGTGCTGGCGGCTACATCGATACATCTCTACTACTAGATGATTTTCTCCCCCTTTTTACACAAAATATCGATTGTCCGCTAGGTGTCCTTCTACATACTCTAGACATACTCCAGACATCCTAAATATACGAGATACATCCCAGATATAAACGCTTTGTCCGTTTTGAATACTTTATATACGAGATGCATACGCTTACATCCTTTCTATTTCCGTGCTACTAACGATGAATAGACGTTTCATGTACCTTATCTTTCCTCCCTCTTTCCGTTTTCAGCTGCAGCGGATGTGAGTTGCGAGGATGCCCAGAGGATGCAGAGAGGATACAGCAGACGTTTAACGGATGATAATGGACATAGAACGTTTGTTGCTCGTATATGTCGCGGATTTACATCGTACACGGCGGAAAGTTCATCCGTTCTAAAAGTTTTGTGCAGCTCAAAACTTTTTGCGCGGATGAAATCACAGTGGACGGATGCTCGATGGATAGAGCGTATGAAGCACGTATGCAATGAGTACACAACGGATGCATAGCGTTTTCCAATGGATGGCAAAGATTTTTTTATGTTTTACATCCTCTTTGCATCCTTAAGTGCAGTGGGACCGGGCCTTTAGTGTTCGTGTATTTAGTCAGAGAGATAGGAAGATGTGTTCATTTTCATTTAGTGTTATTCATTTGATATCGTCGGATGTTATTGAGCTGTTAGCCTATTGTTACCTTAATTTTGTGACGTTTCATGATTAAAAAAAAAAAACCATCCCCCCCTTCTGGTTTTTTGACAAATCGCACCCTGGCTGTATCATTCATTGTCAGTGTCCATCACTGACTCACTCTGTTTTCTAAATCTTCACCATTCACTTCATTCATGTGTTCAAATCACCAATGATTTCATTTCCGTTGCGCCGCAGGGCTGGGCGGAGCTGGGTGGGGCTGCGTGGGGTTGGCCGGGGGGATAAAAACACTGCCGGCGTGCTTTAACTAGGTGTTAAGTTTCGCAATATCACCAGTCATTTTATCCTTTTATCAGTCCTTTGATCACTATTATCAATAATTGTTAGTGATCGACACCTAAGCGAGGCTCGTTAAGCCTTTGTTTTATGGTGTTAACACATCGTTAACTTGACTGTGGACTTGATCACTTATTGTTTGTCTCTGGTGGGAAGAAGAGCACATGGCTCAGGGATGGTTTTTTTGAAGACTCCGACTCATTGCTATTAAAGATCGGGACATGAACTTAGTTGGCTATATGAGAAAGTTCATAGTAAAAGACTTCGTTATAGCAGGGTTGCAGTGTAGCGAGATACACAGCTCCATTTTTCTTGATTCAGATGGCTGTGGGTGGTCATATGTTAATGAGGGGGTGGTACTTTATAAATGAGAGGAAATTCTGGCCTGTTCTCTCTGCTTTTGTCATTACAGACTGGGACAGTAAGAGTAAGAGTGAGAGTAAAAGAGTGAGAGTAAGAATGAGAGTGAGAGTAAGGCCCTGTTTACATTATTTCGAATCAGCGGATCATCAGATTAACGTTTTTAAAACGATTCGTGTACACACAGCAACGCCAATACACGATTCGTGTGCACACAGCAACGCCAATACACGGATACACTAATCACATGACTAATTAGACGGCACGTCACATGATCCCAGTGCATATCGGGCATGCGCAAGTCACTCACCACTTGCAAGTGGAAGGATGGCAAGCGAACACCTTCTCCAGCAGATAAACACACCTGGCTGTGATGTTCATGTTCTCACTGAGTTTAAGCGCCTGAAGGAGGTAAATAAGTTGAAATGTGTAAATAAACCTCAGTGCGGCTCAGCGCTTCCTCCTGCGCTCCAAATCACTCCGCCCTGAACAGCGAGTGCCCTCTGGAGGGTGCGCACTCCGGCCCTGCGCAGCTCACAGAGCGCGCGAGTGAAGCGCACGAGCAGTGATTCGGGACTGAGCCGCTGTGTGTGTGATCCCAATGCCAGCGAATCAAGAAGGTGGATGTCACAGTGACGTTGTCCAATGACGACGTCAGCTAGAGCTCAGCACAGCGTATCCGCGTATCCTCAATGTTTACACAGCACCGGATCAGATACGAACTGGATTGAATACGTGGGCTCTGGCGGATTCCCGTTTCCCGGCGTTTTAATGTGAACGGACAGTGCATCCGCGAAGAAAATGAGACAGATACGGTCTAATGTAAACTTGGCCTTAGAGTGAGAGTAAGAATGAGAATAAAAGTAAGAGAGAGTAAGAATGAGAGTAAGTGAGAGTAAGAATGAGAGTAAAAGTAAGAGTGGGAGTAAGAATGAGAGTAAAAGTAAGAATGAGAGTAAAAGTAAGAGAGAGTAAGAATGAGAGTAAGAGTGAGAGTAAGAATGAGAGTAAGAGAGAGTAAGAATGAGAGTAAGTAAGAGAGTAAGAATGAGAGTAAGAGAGAGTAAGAATGAGAGTAAGTAAGAGAGAGTAAGAATGAGAGTAAGAGAGAGTAAGAATGAGAGTAAAAGTAAGAGAGAGTAAGAATGAGAGTAAGAATGAGAGTAAAAGTAAGAGTGGGAGTAAGAATGAGAGTAAAAGTAAGAATGAGAGTAAAAGTAAGAGAGAGTAAGAATGAGAGTAAGTGAGAGTAAGAATGAGAGTAAAAGTAAGAGTGGGAGTAAGAATGAGAGTAAAAGTAAGAATGAGAGTAAAAGTAAGAGAGAGTAAGAATGAGAGTAAGTGAGAGTAAGAATGAGAGTAAATGTAAGAGAGAGTAAGAATGAGAGTGAGATTAAGAATGAGAGTGAGAGTAAGAATGAGAGTAAAAGTGAGAGTAAGTCCCACCACGTCCCCAAGTCACATTGTTTTATCTTTTTTCAAAGACAACAAAGAAAAAAAATTTTTCCACGGAATGTCAATTTTAAACTGTTCTAGGTAATTTTTGGAGAATTAATAAACACCCTAAATAAATAGTTAATATTTTAACTAATTTACTATTTTACCTTATTTAACTAAAGAGCGAGAGTAAGAGTGAGCAAGAGTAAGCAAGAGTAAGAGTGAGTAAGAATGAGAGTAAGAGTGAGAGTAAAAGTGAGAGAGTAAGAGTGAGTGAGAGTTAGAGTGAGCGAGAGTAAGAGTGAGTAAGAATGAGAGTAAGAGTGAGAGTAAAAGTGAGAGAGTAAGAGTGAGTGAGAGTTAGAGTGAGCGAGAGTAAGAGTGAGTAAGAATGAGAGTAAGAGTGAGAGTAAAAGTGAGAGAGTAAGAGTGAGTAAGAATGAGAGTAAGAGTGAGAGTAAAAGTGAGAGAGTAAGAGTGAGTGAGAGTTAGAGTGAGCGAGAGTAAGAGTGAGTAAGAATGAGAGTAAGAGTGAGAGTAAAAGTGAGAGAGTAAGTGAGTAAGAATGAGAGTAAGAGTGAGAGTAAAAGTGAGAGAGTAAGAGTGAGTGAGAGTTAGAGTGAGCGAGAGTAAGAGTGAGTAAGAATGAGAGTAAGAGTGAGAGTAAAAGTGAGAGAGTAAGAGTGAGTGAGAGTTAGAGTGAGCGAGAGTAAGAGTGAGTAAGAATGAGAGTAAGAGTGAGAGTAAAAGTGAGAGAGTAAGAGTGAGTGAGAGTTAGAGTGAGCGAGAGTAAGGGTACGCAGACACTTGCACGATTCCGTGGCACGCATTGGCACGACTCGAGTCGTGCCAGTGCGCAAACTAGTCGTAAACTGGCGTGAAGTGTGTGTAAACCCGTCGTGACTGCGTGCCATGTCGGGACGAGAATTTTGAAATGTTCAAAATTTTGGTCACGACAAAATTTCGCGACCGGGTCGTGAACTATGCGCAAACTATGCGTGAACTCGTCGTGCCAGTTCGTGAATGTGGATGGGCACGCATTCGTGAACTCGTCGCGAACTATGCGTGAACTAGTCGTGAACAGTGCGGGAGCCTCCCAGTTCGTGCCCCAAAATGGCACGACTTGCCACGACAAAATTGTGGCCAAAAGTCGTGCAAGTGTCAGCCTAGGGTAAGAGTGAGTAAGAATGAGAGTAAGAGTGAGAGTTAGAGTGAGCGAGAGTAAGAGTGAGCGAGAATGAGAGTAAGAGTGAGAGTAAAAGTGAGAGAGTAAGAGTGAGTGAGGGTTAGAGTGAGTGAGAGTAAAAGTGAGAGAGTAAGAGTGAGTGAGGGTTAGAGTGAGCGAGAGTAAGAGTGAGTAAGAATGAGAGTAAGAGTGAGAGTAAAAGTGAGAGAGTAAGAGTGAGTGAGGGTTAGAGTGAGCGAGAGTAAGAGTGAGTAAGAATGAGAGTAAGAGTGAGAGTAAAAGTGAGAGAGTAAGAGTGAGCGAGAGTAAGAGTGAGTAAGAATGAGAGTAAGAGTGAGAGTTAGAGTGAGCAAGAATAAGAGTGAGCGAGAATGAGAGTAAGAGTGAGAGTAAAAGTGAGAGAGTAAGAGTGAGTGAGAGTTATAGTAGGAGTAAAAGTGAGAGTAAAAGTGAGAGAGTAAGAGTGAGAGTGAAAGAGTGAGGCTGAGAGTGAGAGTAAGAGTGAGAGTGAAAGTGTGAGACTGAGAGTAAGCGTGAGAGTGAAAGAGTGAGGCTGAGAGTGAGAGTAAAAGTGAGTGAGAGTAAGAGTGAGAGTGAAAGTGTGAGACTGAGAGTAAGCGTGAGAGTGAAAGAGTGAGGCTGAGAGTGAGAGTAAAAGTGAGTGAGAGTAAGAGTGAGAGTGAAAGTGTGAGACTGAGAGTAAGAGTGAGTAAGAGTGAGAATGAATAAGAGTAAAAGTGAGAGTGAGAATAAAAGTGAGAGTGGGGGTAAGCATGAGAGTAAGAATGAGAGTGAGAGTAAGAGTGAGTAACTCCCACCACGTTGCCAAGTCACATCGCTTTATCTGTTTTCAAAGACAACAAGGAAAAAAAATTCCATGGAATGTCAACTTTAAACTGTTCTAGGTCATTTTTGTAGAATTTAAAAACACCTCAAATAAATAGTTAATATTTTAACTAATTTACTATTTTAACTAATTTCATTAAGAGTGAGAGTGAGACTATGGGTGAGAGTAAGAGTGAGAGTAAAAGTGAGAGAGGAAGAGTGAGAGTAAAAATGAGAGTAAGAGTGAGTGAGGGTGAGAGTGAAAGTGAGTGAGAGTGTGAGGAAGAGTGAGAGTAAAAGTGAGAGTAAGTGTAAAAGTGAGAGTGAGAGCAAGAGAGAGTAAGAGTAAAAGTGAGTGAGAGTAAGAGTGAAAGTAAAAGTGAGAGAGTAAGAGTGAGTGAGAATGAGAGTAAGAGTGAGAGTAAAAGTGAGAGTGAGAGAAAGAGTGAAAGAGTAAGAGTGAGAGTAAAAGTGAGACTATGGGTAAGAGTAAAAGTGAGAGAGTAAGAGTGAGTTTAGAGGGACAGTAAGAGAGTAAAAGTGAGTCAGAATAAGAGTGAGAGTAAAAGAGTGAGACTCAGATTAAGAGAGTAAAAGTAAGAGTGAGAGAAGGAGTGAAAGAGTGAGACTGAGAATAAAAGTGAGAGTAAGAATGAGTAAGAGTGAGAGGAAAAGTGAGAGTAATTGTGAGAGTCAGAGTCCACTCTGAAAGTCCCACCATGTCCCCAAGTCACATCGCTTTATCTTTTTTCAAAGACTAGAAAAATTTTTTTCCACGGAATGTCAACTTTAAGCTCTTCTAGATCATTTTTGTAGAATAAAAAAAACCCCCAATTAATTAGTTAATATTTTAAAATAAGGCGGCACGGTGGTGTAGTGGTTAGCGCTGTCGCCTCACAGCAAGAAGGTCCGGGTTCGAGCCCCGTGGCTGGCGAGGGCCTTTCTGTGCGGAGTTTGCATGTTCTCCCCGTGTCCGCGTGGGTTTCCTCCGGGTGCTCCGGTTTCCCCCACAGTCCAAAGACATGCAGGTTAGGTTAACTGGTGACTCTAAATTGAGCGTAGGTGTGAATGTGAGTGTGAATGGTTGTCTGTGTCTATGTGTCAGCCCTGTGATGACCTGGCGACTTGTCCAGGGTGAACCCCGCCTTTCGCCCGTAGTCAGCTGGGATAGGATCCAGCTCGCCTGCGACCCTGTATAATAGGATAAAGCGGCTACAGATGATGAGATGAGATTTTAAAATAATTATTATTTAATTAATAAATATTATTATATACACTTTAAAATATCTCATCTCATCTCATTATCTCTAGCCGCTTTATCCTTCTACAGGGTCGCAGGCGAGCTGGAGCCTATCCCAGCTGACTACGGGTGAAAGGCGGGGTTCACCCTGGACAAGTCGCCAGGTCATCACAGGGCTGACACATAGACACAGACAACCATTCACACTCACATTCACACCTACGCTCAATTTAGAGTCACCAGTTAACCTAACCTGCATGTCTTTGGACTGTGGGGGAAACCGGAGCACCCGGAGGAAACCCACGCGGACACGGGGAGAACATGCAAACGCCACACAGAAAGGCCCTCGCCGGCCCCGGGGCTCGAACCCAGGACCTTCTTGCTGTGAGGTGACAGCGCTAACCACTACACCACCGTGCCGCCACTTTAAAATATATTATTATTATTAGTATTATTTTTAAAATATTGTTATAATTATTTAACTCAATTGTAAATCATTTTAAATATTTTATTCTTGCACTTCTTGTTTGTGCATTTGCTGTTTTTAATGAACTTTAAATTTAAATTGTAGATAATTTGGGAAAATCAGTTTTACCTTTTATACTTTTACTTTTTACTCTTTTATTGTAAATCTATATCCTTTATCATGTTCTTTATTTTATTGCTCTGTAAAGCACTTTGAGTTGCCTTAGTGTATGAAATGTACGATACAAATAAAGCTTCCTTGTATTATTATTATTATAGAAGCTAAGTTTAATCTCATCTTTTTTGAACAATTTTACTCTATGAACAAAAAAAAAAAAAAACAAATCAAACCCACATTAATCATTTTGTTATTCAGGCTTCTAATATAATCTCCTCAAATATAATAAACGAATGCAGGAGAATGAAATACTAAACGATGCCTGAGAGTCTAAACTCCCCTCTAATCTGTGGATCATGAAGCTCCTCAGGCGTGCTGTTTCAAACACGTTAACAGTTGTATTTTGGAGGTGATCCGTCACAGCC
This sequence comes from Neoarius graeffei, assembly GCF_027579695.1. Classification (NCBI taxonomy): domain Eukaryota; kingdom Metazoa; phylum Chordata; class Actinopteri; order Siluriformes; family Ariidae; genus Neoarius; species Neoarius graeffei. The sequence goes on from NC_083576.1 coordinate 91,403,297, forward strand.
GAAGGGGAAAAGTGCGTTAGTTTTACACTCCTCTTTCCTCGCAAACGTTCACTTTCAGCATTTTTAACCTTCCACTCGATTTTTGTTTTTCAGTTTTAACCCTCAAGGACGCCTTCACAAACCCGAGGTCGAACCCTTACAGCCGCTGCTGTGTTCTTGTTACCATGGTAACGTCGTACTACACTGTACAAGAAAACCCAAAACAAAACAAAACAAAACAAACCCACCCACTCACAACTTATTGTTCTTTTCTGAGCAGTGTGTATTCATCACTGTGGCAGTACAGAAAAAATGCTTTTGGTTTGCTTTTCAGCTCTTTTATTTATTGAATGATGCGAATCTGGGTGACACACACACACACAGAATCAGATAGGATTTGATGTGATTTATGAGTGTACGCATCATGATGTGATGTTGTGACTTGTTGTGTTGAAAAGAAGTCAAACACAAGCTGTCACCAGAAGTACTTTATTACACACACACACACACACACACACACACACACACACACACACACACACACACACAAATTAGCATTTGTTGCCAAAAATATTAAACCCATGAAAGGAACTGTGAGTAAATGAAGGTTTGAGCTCGGGGCCGGATCAGCCTCCCACACACGGAGAGGTCTCGCCTACAAACTGTTCCTTTCAACACTCCTGCTGAATTAATTCAGCTTATTTTTACAGAAAATTCTTCAGTCACTTCCTCTTAGGGAGAAAACCAGGAAATATACACAACAGCGAGACAGAAGAATGGAAATGCAACTTGTTAATGTGCACATAACTTTATTTTAAACATTATAGCGTTATTATGCTCCACATATCATCTTGTACAAAATCAAAATATCAGACAAAAAATCTATACAGTTATTTTATTAATTATTTGTATGATCTGAAAGATACTGCAGCACACACACACACACATACACAAAGTGTTTCATTCCACAAGAAAATCATGTAAACATGAGAAGGTCTGATATCTCGAAGAACATAGGGTGTGAAAACATTCGCTTCCTCATTACGTCGCTGTTTGATCAGCCGAGCTTACCTGTGTGCTGGAATGAACAGGAGTGGACGGTGTGTGTGTGCGTTGGGGAGGAAGAACCTGAGCGCTGAGGTAGACTGTGACTTGTTGTCAAAGCAGGAAATGTACAACAACAAAATCACTAGTCTTCCACGGCGTCCGGGTCGGTACCGGTCCTGAGTTTTAAATCTCGGTGTGATGTAACAGATACACATTCACACACATTACTTCAGCATGACGGAGCTCAGAGGTGTGTCACTGCGACACAACAAGCTAACGGATATCTAAATTTAATAGACCATGCGTTAGCTTGGAGGAACAGAAAGCCACGTCCCCAACATTCATCAGGAATGTTGTTAGGAATTACACCTTACTACGGAATGAAATATTTCTTAAAGTGGCACTGATGCACATTGCTTCATAGGGACTAACACACACACACACACACACACACACTCCGGCCACACCTCCTTCACCAAAACTGACACATACAGAGGCTGTAACTCAAAAAAATATATAAAACAGTGACCACACCTCCTTCACTATGACAGACACGTACAGAGTCTACATGTTCTTCACTGCAACTGACTAGCACAGAAGCCACGCCTCCTTTGTTGGAACTGTCAGGCACATAGGCCACACCTCCTTTATTAAATCTGCACAGTGGCCACACTTCTTTTACTAAGTCTGATGTACACATAAACCATGTTTCCTTTACTAAAACTAATAGACATACAGGCCACGCCTGGAAAAGAGGCCACACCTCCTCACTAAGACTGAAAATGAGGCCACTCCCCCTCACACACACACACACCCCAAAATGTCCTTCACATGTGAGAGCTCCAGCAGTGTCCTCACTTCCTTCTGTGCTCCTGATGAAAAAGAGAGAACGTTGATGTGGCTCCTGCTGCTAATGAAGTTCAGGAAACACCTTCTTTACTAAAACTGACTGTAAAACAGGCCACACCTTTACTAAAACAGACACACAGGCCACACCTTCTTTACTAAAACTGACTGTAAAACAGGCCACACCTTTACTAAAACAGACACACAGGCCACACCTTCTTTACTAAAACAGACACACAGGCCACACCTTCTTTACTAAAACAGACACACAGGCCACACCTTCTTTACTAAAACTGACTGTAAAACAGGCCACACCTTTACTAAAACAGACACACAGGCCACACCTTCTTTACTAAAACTGACTGTAAAACAGGCCACACCTTTACTAAAACAGACACACAGGCCACACCTTCTTTACTAAAACTGACTGTAAAACAGGCCACACCTTCTTTACTAAAACAGACACACAGGCCACACCTTCTTTACTAAAACTGACTGTAAAACAGGCCACACCTTCTTTACTAAAACAGACACACAGGCCACACCTTCTTTACTAAAACTGACACACAGGCCACACCTTCTTTACTAAAACTGACACACAGGCCACACCTTCTTTACTAAAACTGACACACAGGCCACACCTTTACTAAAACTGACTGTAAAACAGGCCACACCTTTACTAAAACAGACACACAGGCCACACCTTCTTTACTAAAACAGACACACAGGCCACACCTTCTTTACTAAAACTGACACACAGGCCACACCTTCTTTACTAAAACAGACACACAGGCCACACCTTCTTTACTAAAACAGACACACAGGCCACACCTTCTTTACTAAAACTGACACACAGGCCACACCTTCTTTACTAAAACAGACACACAGGCCACACCTTCTTTACTAAAACTGACTGTAAAACAGGCCACACCTTTACTAAAACAGACACACAGGCCACACCTTCTTTACTAAAACTGACTGTAAAACAGGCCACACCTTCTTTACTAAAACTGACACACAGGCCACACCTTCTTTACTAAAACTGACACACAGGCCACACCTTCTTTACTAAAACAGACACACAGGCCACACCTTCTTTACTAAAACAGACACACAGGCCACACCTTCTTTACTAAAACTGACACACAGGCCACACCTTCTTTACTAAAACTGACACACAGGCCACACCTTCTTTACTAAAACTGACTGTAAAACAGGCCACACCTTTACTAAAACAGACACACAGGCCACACCTTCTTTACTAAAACTGACACACAGGCCACACCTTCTTTACTAAAACAGACACACAGGCCACACCTTCTTTACTAAAACTGACACACAGGCCACACCTTCTTGACTAAAACTGACACACAGGCCACACCTTCTTTACTAAAACTGACTGTAAAACAGGCCACACCTTTACTAAAACAGACACACAGGCCACACCTTCTTTACTAAAACTGACACACAGGCCACACCTTCTTTACTAAAACTGACTGTAAAACAGGCCACACCTTCTTTACTAAAACAGACACACAGGCCACACCTTCTTTACTAAAACAGACACACAGGCCACACCTTCTTTACTAAAACAGACACACAGGCCACACCTTCTTTACTAAAACAGACACACAGGCCACACCTTCTTTACCAAAACTGACACACAGGCCACACCTTCTTTACCAAAACTGACACACAGGCCACACCTTCTTTACTAAAACTGACACACAGGCCACACCTTCTTTACTAAAACTGACACACAGGCCACACCTTCTTTACTAAAACTGACACAGGCCACACCTTTACTAAAACTGACACAGGCCACACCTTTACTAAAACTGACTGTAAAACAGGCCACACCTTCTTTACTAAAACTGACACACAGGCCACACCTTCTTTACTAAAACTGACACACAGGCCACACCTTCTTTACTAAAACAGACACACAGGCCACACCTTCTTTACTAAAACAGACACACAGGCCACACCTTCTTTACTAAAACTGACACACAGGCCACACCTTCTTTACTAAAACTGACACACAGGCCACACCTTCTTTACTAAAACTGACTGTAAAACAGGCCACACCTTTACTAAAACAGACACACAGGCCACACCTTCTTTACTAAAACTGACACACAGGCCACACCTTCTTTACTAAAACAGACACACAGGCCACACCTTCTTTACTAAAACTGACACACAGGCCACACCTTCTTTACTAAAACTGACACACAGGCCACACCTTCTTTACTAAAACTGACTGTAAAACAGGCCACACCTTTACTAAAACAGACACACAGGCCACACCTTCTTTACTAAAACTGACTGTAAAACAGGCCACACCTTCTTTACTAAAACTGACTGTAAAACAGGCCACACCTTTACTAAAACAGACACACAGGCCACACCTTCTTTACTAAAACTGACTGTAAAACAGGCCACACCTTCTTTACTAAAACAGACACACAGGCCACACCTTCTTTACTAAAACTGACTGTAAAACAGGCCACACCTTCTTTACTAAAACAGACACACAGGCCACACCTTCTTTACTAAAACTGACACACAGGCCACACCTTCTTTACTAAAACTGACACACAGGCCACACCTTCTTTACTAAAACTGACACACAGGCCACACCTTCTTTACTAAAACTGACACACAGGCCACACCTTTACTAAAACTGACTGTAAAACAGGCCACACCTTTACTAAAACAGACACACAGGCCACACCTTCTTTACTAAAACAGACACACAGGCCACACCTTCTTTACTAAAACTGACACACAGGCCACACCTTCTTTACTAAAACAGACACACAGGCCACACCTTCTTTACTAAAACAGACACACAGGCCACACCTTCTTTACTAAAACTGACACACAGGCCACACCTTCTTTACTAAAACAGACACACAGGCCACACCTTCTTTACTAAAACTGACTGTAAAACAGGCCACACCTTTACTAAAACAGACACACAGGCCACACCTTCTTTACTAAAACTGACTGTAAAACAGGCCACACCTTCTTTACTAAAACTGACACACAGGCCACACCTTCTTTACTAAAACTGACACACAGGCCACACCTTCTTTACTAAAACAGACACACAGGCCACACCTTCTTTACTAAAACAGACACACAGGCCACACCTTCTTTACTAAAACTGACACACAGGCCACACCTTCTTTACTAAAACTGACACACAGGCCACACCTTCTTTACTAAAACTGACTGTAAAACAGGCCACACCTTTACTAAAACAGACACACAGGCCACACCTTCTTTACTAAAACTGACACACAGGCCACACCTTCTTTACTAAAACAGACACACAGGCCACACCTTCTTTACTAAAACTGACACACAGGCCACACCTTCTTTACTAAAACTGACACACAGGCCACACCTTCTTTACTAAAACTGACTGTAAAACAGGCCACACCTTTACTAAAACAGACACACAGGCCACACCTTCTTTACTAAAACTGACTGTAAAACAGGCCACACCTTCTTTACTAAAACTGACTGTAAAACAGGCCACACCTTTACTAAAACAGACACACAGGCCACACCTTCTTTACTAAAACTGACACACAGGCCACACCTTCTTTACTAAAACTGACTGTAAAACAGGCCACACCTTCTTTACTAAAACAGACACACAGGCCACACCTTCTTTACTAAAACAGACACACAGGCCACACCTTCTTTACTAAAACAGACACACAGGCCACACCTTCTTTACTAAAACAGACACACAGGCCACACCTTCTTTACCAAAACTGACACACAGGCCACACCTTCTTTACCAAAACTGACACACAGGCCACACCTTCTTTACTAAAACTGACACACAGGCCACACCTTCTTTACTAAAACTGACACACAGGCCACACCTTCTTTACTAAAACTGACACAGGCCACACCTTTACTAAAACTGACACAGGCCACACCTTTACTAAAACTGACTGTAAAACAGGCCACACCTTCTTTACTAAAACTGACACACAGGCCACACCTTCTTTACTAAAACTGACACACAGGCCACACCTTCTTTACTAAAACAGACACACAGGCCACACCTTCTTTACTAAAACAGACACACAGGCCACACCTTCTTTACTAAAACTGACACACAGGCCACACCTTCTTTACTAAAACTGACTGTAAAACAGGCCACACCTTTACTAAAACAGACACACAGGCCACACCTTCTTTACTAAAACTGACTGTAAAACAGGCCACACCTTCTTTACTAAAACTGACACACAGGCCACACCTTCTTTACTAAAACTGACACACAGGCCACACCTTCTTTACTAAAACTGACTGTAAAACAGGCCACACCTTTACTAAAACAGACACACAGGCCACACCTTCTTTACTAAAACTGACACACAGGCCACACCTTCTTTACTAAAACAGACACACAGGCCACACCTTCTTTACTAAAACTGACACACAGGCCACACCTTCTTTACTAAAACTGACACACAGGCCACACCTTCTTTACTAAAACTGACTGTAAAACAGGCCACACCTTTACTAAAACAGACACACAGGCCACACCTTCTTTACTAAAACTGACTGTAAAACAGGCCACACCTTCTTTACTAAAACTGACTGTAAAACAGGCCACACCTTTACTAAAACAGACACACAGGCCACACCTTCTTTACTAAAACTGACACACAGGCCACACCTTCTTTACTAAAACTGACTGTAAAACAGGCCACACCTTCTTTACTAAAACAGACACACAGGCCACACCTTCTTTACTAAAACAGACACACAGGCCACACCTTCTTTACTAAAACAGACACACAGGCCACACCTTCTTTACTAAAACAGACACACAGGCCACACCTTCTTTACCAAAACTGACACACAGGCCACACCTTCTTTACCAAAACTGACACACAGGCCACACCTTCTTTACTAAAACTGACACACAGGCCACACCTTCTTTACTAAAACAGACACACAGGCCACACCTTCTTTACTAAAACAGACACACAGGCCACACCTTCTTTACTAAAACTGACACACAGGCCACACCTTCTTTACTAAAACAGACACACAGGCCACACCTTCTTTACTAAAACTGACTGTAAAACAGGCCACACCTTTACTAAAACAGACACACAGGCCACACCTTCTTTACTAAAACTGACTGTAAAACAGGCCACACCTTCTTTACTAAAACTGACACACAGGCCACACCTTCTTTACTAAAACTGACACACAGGCCACACCTTCTTTACTAAAACAGACACACAGGCCACACCTTCTTTACTAAAACAGACACACAGGCCACACCTTCTTTACTAAAACTGACACACAGGCCACACCTTCTTTACTAAAACTGACACACAGGCCACACCTTCTTTACTAAAACTGACTGTAAAACAGGCCACACCTTTACTAAAACAGACACACAGGCCACACCTTCTTTACTAAAACTGACACACAGGCCACACCTTCTTTACTAAAACAGACACACAGGCCACACCTTCTTTACTAAAACTGACACACAGGCCACACCTTCTTTACTAAAACTGACACACAGGCCACACCTTCTTTACTAAAACTGACTGTAAAACAGGCCACACCTTTACTAAAACAGACACACAGGCCACACCTTCTTTACTAAAACTGACTGTAAAACAGGCCACACCTTCTTTACTAAAACTGACTGTAAAACAGGCCACACCTTTACTAAAACAGACACACAGGCCACACCTTCTTTACTAAAACTGACACACAGGCCACACCTTCTTTACTAAAACTGACTGTAAAACAGGCCACACCTTCTTTACTAAAACAGACACACAGGCCACACCTTCTTTACTAAAACAGACACACAGGCCACACCTTCTTTACTAAAACAGACACACAGGCCACACCTTCTTTACTAAAACAGACACACAGGCCACACCTTCTTTACCAAAACTGACACACAGGCCACACCTTCTTTACCAAAACTGACACACAGGCCACACCTTCTTTACTAAAACTGACACACAGGCCACACCTTCTTTACTAAAACTGACACACAGGCCACACCTTCTTTACTAAAACTGACACAGGCCACACCTTTACTAAAACTGACACAGGCCACACCTTTACTAAAACTGACTGTAAAACAGGCCACACCTTCTTTACTAAAACTGACACACAGGCCACACCTTCTTTACTAAAACTGACACACAGGCCACACCTTCTTTACTAAAACAGACACACAGGCCACACCTTCTTTACTAAAACTGACTGTAAAACAGGCCACACCTTCTTTACTAAAACTGACACACAGGCCACACCTTCTTTACTAAAACAGACACACAGGCCACACCTTCTTTACTAAAACTGACTGTAAAACAGGCCACACCTTCTTTACTAAAACTGACACACAGGCCACACCTTCTTTACTAAAACTGACACACAGGCCACACCTTCTTTACTAAAACAGACACACAGGCCACACCTTCTTTACTAAAACTGACTGTAAAACAGGCCACACCTTCTTTACTAAAACAGACACACAGGCCACACCTTCTTTACTAAAACTGACACACAGGCCACACCTTCTTTACTAAAACTGACACACAGGCCACACCTTCTTTACTAAAACTGACTGTAAAACAGGCCACACCTTTACTAAAACAGACACACAGGCCACACCTTCTTTACTAAAACTGACACACAGGCCACACCTTCTTTACTAAAACAGACACACAGGCCACACCTTCTTTACTAAAACTGACACACAGGCCACACCTTCTTTACTAAAACTGACACACAGGCCACACCTTCTTTACTAAAACTGACTGTAAAACAGGCCACACCTTTACTAAAACAGACACACAGGCCACACCTTCTTTACTAAAACTGACTGTAAAACAGGCCACACCTTCTTTACTAAAACTGACTGTAAAACAGGCCACACCTTTACTAAAACAGACACACAGGCCACACCTTCTTTACCAAAACTGACACACAGGCCACACCTTCTTTACCAAAACTGACACACAGGCCACACCTTCTTTACTAAAACTGACACACAGGCCACACCTTCTTTACTAAAACTGACACACAGGCCACACCTTCTTTACTAAAACTGACACAGGCCACACCTTTACTAAAACTGACACAGGCCACACCTTTACTAAAACTGACTGTAAAACAGGCCACACCTTCTTTACTAAAACTGACACACAGGCCACACCTTCTTTACTAAAACTGACACACAGGCCACACCTTCTTTACTAAAACAGACACACAGGCCACACCTTCTTTACTAAAACAGACACACAGGCCACACCTTCTTTACTAAAACTGACACACAGGCCACACCTTCTTTACTAAAACTGACACACAGGCCACACCTTCTTTACTAAAACTGACTGTAAAACAGGCCACACCTTTACTAAAACAGACACACAGGCCACACCTTCTTTACTAAAACTGACACACAGGCCACACCTTCTTTACTAAAACAGACACACAGGCCACACCTTCTTTACTAAAACTGACACACAGGCCACACCTTCTTTACTAAAACTGACACACAGGCCACACCTTCTTTACTAAAACTGACTGTAAAACAGGCCACACCTTTACTAAAACAGACACACAGGCCACACCTTCTTTACTAAAACTGACTGTAAAACAGGCCACACCTTCTTTACTAAAACTGACTGTAAAACAGGCCACACCTTTACTAAAACAGACACACAGGCCACACCTTCTTTACTAAAACTGACACACAGGCCACACCTTCTTTACTAAAACTGACTGTAAAACAGGCCACACCTTCTTTACTAAAACAGACACACAGGCCACACCTTCTTTACTAAAACAGACACACAGGCCACACCTTCTTTACTAAAACAGACACACAGGCCACACCTTCTTTACTAAAACAGACACACAGGCCACACCTTCTTTACCAAAACTGACACACAGGCCACACCTTCTTTACCAAAACTGACACACAGGCCACACCTTCTTTACTAAAACTGACACACAGGCCACACCTTCTTTACTAAAACTGACACACAGGCCACACCTTCTTTACTAAAACTGACACAGGCCACACCTTTACTAAAACTGACACAGGCCACACCTTTACTAAAACTGACAGTAAAACAGGCCACACCTTCTTTACTAAAACTGACAGTAAAACAGGCCACACCTTCTTTACTAAAACTGACACACAGGCCACACCTTCTTTACTAAAACAGACACACAGGCCACACCTTCTTTACTAAAACTGACACACAGGCCACACCTTCTTTACTAAAACTGACACACAGGCCACACCTTCTTTACTAAAACTGACACACAGGCCACACCTTCTTTACTAAAACTGACACAGGCCACACCTTCTTTACTAAAACTGACACAGGCCACACCTTTACTAAAACTGACAGTAAAACAGGCCACACCTTCTTTACTAAAACTGACAGTAAAACAGGCCACACCTTCTTTACTAAAACTGAAAGACATATAGACCACAAGTACTTTCCTTAAACTGACACATAGGCCACACCTACTTTACTAAAACTGATAGATGTGGAAGGCTGGGGTGGGGTGGGGGATCTTGATGTAAGACATGAACTCACACACACACACACACACACACACACACACACACACACACACACACACACCTAACACCTTTAATATTGACATTTGAGTACAGATGGATGAGTGTTGTTCCTCTGAAAGACACCCTGCCCCCTGCCCCACCCCTCTCGTCCTCACGCTGTGTCTTGTCTCCATGACGCCGTCCTGAGGTTGTTCCGAAACACAATAAAAACACATTACACATCAGCCTTTTCAGTTTCTGTCTCAGAACTTGTGTGTTAGTTTTCTGGCCTTCGCACACACACACACACACACACACACACACACACACACACACACACACACACACACACACAGTGTGTCTTTTAAAGAACCAGCAATTTTTGATCAATGCTAACGTTACACTTGTTGTTTATCAGTGAAATCTTCTGAAGCGGATTAGCAGTGCGTTCTTCCTGCGCTGACCTGTAAAGGGGCGGTCCTTCATACTGCAGATTCAAAATGGCGGAATCGCTAATTTAACACTCAGTTCAGATTTAATATCAAACCTAGCAGGCAGCGTGGAGTGCTAACAAACTCTCAAATGTACAAAACATCCAGACCTGATTCAGTGTCTATAAACTAATTTAAGAAGGTCGCAGTGTTGGCATAAAATTAGTGAAACCAGGATCAATCCCTGACGTCGAAGCTAAAATGCTGAGTCATGGCTAACTTACTAAAAGTCCTGCCTTTCTCTCCACTGTCCATATTCAATCAGGATAAACGAGTGTTTTATTATTTCCCTCTCCTGTCTTACTCTCTCTCTCATCTCTCATTCTTCTTCTTTTTCTCTCACAGCCTCATTTTTGTCTCTTCTGTTTTCTCTAACTCCTTCTCTCACTCTCTTATTCATCCCTCTATCTCTGATTCACTTTATTTTTTGTCTCTATCTGTTGCTTATCCTGCTTGTTTCTGTCTTACTCTCATTTTCTCTCTCTCTCTTGCACTTGTTTTCTCTCTTTACTTTTGTCTCGCTCTTTTCATCTCTCTTTTCCTACTTCCTGTCCTATTCTATTTTTGTCCTGCTTTCTCACCTCTCTCTCTTTCTGTCTCGTTCACTTTTTCCTCGCATTCTCCCTGTTTTTATCTTCCTTGCTTTTCATTTCTTTTTCCTGACTTTTGTCTTTGTCTTCCTTTCAGATACAGAGGCCATGTTTTCTCTTCTCTCTATTTGTCTTTTCATTTTCGTTCGTCTTACTCTCAGTCCTATTTTACTATTATCCTCATCCCTCTTTATCTAATCCTTTTTTTGTCTCCCATTTTGTCCTACTCTGCCTTGTTTCTGTCTTACTCTTTTTTCTCTCTCTCTCATTTTCATGCCTTGTTCTCTTTTTGTCTTTAATTTCCTTCCTGTTTCGCATCTTCGTTCTGTCTCTTCTCATTTCGTTTTTCTTCTTACTTTCTATCTGTTTTCTGCCTTGCTCTCTTTTTGTCTCACTCTTCCTTACGTCTCACTTCCTTTCTGTCATGCTTTCTTTATTCATCTCTAATCCTTTCTTTGTCTTTCTTTCTCAGCACCCCCCCCCCCCAAAAAAAAAAAATGCATGCACTCTTGCAAACGTTTTTTTCTCACAAAGTGTTTTTTAACGCTGTATTTTGATGATTTGATCATGGCTGACCCCGTCAGAGCTGCGTGCATCGCGTGAAGTTAAGGTTACATTTGGCCCATTCATTTTGTATAAGGCCTTGCTTGGCTAAACGCGCACAAAGAGCAGGCAGCGACTGAGCGACCGGGCCACAATTGTGCCACCGTCACCATTGAGAGCTGTGACAGCTCAATTCTTTCAGTGCTCTTTTTGGACTGAGAGTCTCATTAGGAGCCCGGCTCGGCCTCACACGGAGGTGACGGACTGCTTTCAGAGCTCGGCCCTGGACGAAGCAAATGAGTTCAGATCAACCACAGCTTTCCCATTAAAAAAACATATTAGCCCTAATAGGCTTCTGAGTTCATCTGAGCTCTCGGGTCTCATTTTCTCCCCCTCACTAAGTAGACAAACCTGTCTCTGCATACACTCACACACTTACTCCAGATTTCCAGAAAGAAAAAAGTGACATTGAGGTGAGACGGGTCGTTTTTTCCCCCTCGTCCAGCCTGGAAATAATGGGCTCGGTAATGAACAGCAGTGCTTTATTAAGAGCGCTTAAATTACGCTCTTCACTACAGGATGGACTCCTTTTATTTCCAACAATTGGAGAAAAAAAATGCACAGACTGAAAGAAAGAAAAAAAGATCCGCGTCCGGGTGTTTAGCTCAACTTTCATACCATCTGAATCGAGCCTAATGCCCAATTATGCTGTCAGTGCCGCTGACTTGAATATGATGTAGCAAAGAAAAAAGATTCTTTTTAATTCCTTAAATTGAAATGTCTCCATTTTTTAAAGCTTTATGCAATGGGTTTAGCAGCATCGACCGTACATAACATGTACAGGACGAGGCTAATTAACTCTTTACACTCATTTACGACATTTGAAGTGTCTCTTAAAAGGGAAAAAAGCTCTCCAGTTAGCCATGCTAAGGTTTAAACACTCTAGCTCTGTATTAGCACATGGTTAGTTCAGAGAAATATCTAAATTAATTAGCATTTATTATATAATTCAAATAATACCGGATGTGTTGTGAATTCATGCTGTACTGTTCAAGTGCTTACATATGACAAGAACATTGGTGCTAGGCAACTGGGAAATACGGGTGCTGAGTATTATCAAGCTAATCACTTAGGCTAACAATTTACATCATTAGAACGTCGCCATTATGTCTTTTATGAACAATAAAAACAGAAAATGACAGTGGGAGTGAGACAGAAACATCTGGAATATCAACATTTTCCTCAGGCATGTTCTTACATGGCAATAAAAAAGCATATGTTACCTCACATGATGAACGTGGCATTAATGCTAAAAAATAGTGCTCTTGACAGATTGACACTTGATGTAGTAGTAGTAGTACTTGTGGTAATGTTAGTATAGTGTTAAGATTACTAGTACTAGTTATATCACTAGTAGAAGTAACAGCAGCAGCAGTAGTAATAAGAGTCTTATTATTAGTATGATTGTTTGAATATTAGTGTTTGTATTGCTAGTAACAGTAGCAGCAGTGGTGGTAGTAGTATTACCAGTCATACTCACAGTAATAGTATTACTCATGATAGTGTTAGTATTTCTCGTACTATTTGCATTACTAATAGAAGTAGCAGTAGCAGTATTAGCAGCCATAGCACTACTACTAGTAACAGTAATATTGATAATGCTAGTTTTAGCAGTACTAGTAACATTACTAGCAGCAGTATTAGTAGGAGTATTTATATGAATATTAGTGGTTATTTTGCTAGTAGAATTAGCAACAGCAGTGGTAGTAGTATTAGCAGCCATAGCAGTAGTAATAGTATTACTCGTGGTTGTGTTAGTACAGGGTTAGTATTGATAGTACTATTTGTATTACTAATAGAAGTAGCATCAGTAGTTCTGGTGGCAGTATTACCAACTGTAGCACTACTACTAGCAATAGTAGTATGAGCAGTACTAGTAATATTACTAGCAGTAGTAGCAGTATTTGTATGAATATTAGTGTTTGTATTGGTAGTAGTAGTAGCAGCAGCAGCCGTGGTAGTAGTATTACCAGCCATAATCGTAGTAATTGTATTACTTGTGGTGGTGTTAGTACAGGGTTAATATTAATAGTACTGGCTGCATTACTAATAGAAGTAGCAGCAGCAATAGTAGTGGCAGTATTACCAGCTGTAGCACTAATACTAGTAATAGTAGTATTAATAATACTAGTATGAGCAGTACTAGTTATATTAGTAGCAGCAGTATTAGTAGGAGTATTTGTATGAATATTAGTGGTTGTATTGCTAGTAGAAGGAGCAGCAGCGGTGGTAGTAGTACTACTAACCTTATTATTACTAGTATTAGTATCATTCTTACTGCTAATGCTAATTACTAGTATATAAAGAACGCGATTAATTTGCACAATTTTAAAATGATGTTTAAAAAATGGATCATGGCGATGTGTGTAGAGACGCTTCCTGGAACATCACTGTCTGATCACATGATCTTAGGAACATTTTCCCAGAATGCCGTGTGCTTTCACACTGTGTCTTTAATTTAATAAGTGTCCACTCAGAGCGTGTGACCCCACGCTGGCTATGTCTCTCGGCCCGCACTCGTCTCTCTCTAATTTCATTCGCTTCACCTGCACTCAAGTGTTTCCCCTGAGGCGAGACACACACATACAGCTTGTTATTCAGGACTGTCTCACTCCTTTCCCCTGTCGCTCTCTCTCTCTCTGTCTCACTTCCTCTCTCACCTTATATATTGCATTCGATTGCTCTCTGTCTTGTTTAATCTCATTTTGTTTTGTCCCTCTCTATCTTACTTCTACTATTTTTCTCTTCATTTTCTGTTTCAATGTTCTTTCTTTTTGTAACTTTCTGTCTTACTTCCTTTTCTGTCTTTCTTTGCCTTAATCTTTCTATCTCATTGTCTCTGTTTTGTCTCATTCTTGTTTGTTTCCTTCCTTCCATCTCTCAGTCCTTATTTTGTCTCTGTAATCTTCAGAATCAGAATCACTTTTATTGCCAGGTATGTGGACACACACGAGGAATTTGTCTCCGGTTTCACTTGGCTCTCATAGTACAAAACAGATAAAAAGCGTATACACAAAACAAACAAACAAACAGGAAAAAAATGGTGCAATAGGTGCATAGTGCAAAGTAATCTAAGTAAGTCAAGTATGGCATAGATAAATATAAAGTATACAGTGAGCACAGAATTACGGTATGAGTGTGCAGATATTTTACAAGCGATATTACTGATATATGAATCTGGATTTTAGCTGTTCATCACAGAAAGGATTTATCAGTGTAAACACTAGATGGAAACAAGTCGCACATGTGGACAAAATGGCACTTCAATCCCATAATGCACCACGTGCTACGAAGAAAACATCACTTCCTGTTTCCTGTCAGGTCCTAAAATGATGTTAATGCAGGATTTCTAAATAATTATGTGGTTCTGATGCATGTGTTGAAGAAGATTCTGGCCTGATTTGCGTGTTTGCGTTGCAGTGTGTTGTGATCGTATGTAATGCTACACGCTGTAATCGGTTTTGTCGTGAGTGTCGTAAACATGTGGCAGCGCGAGCAGAGCTGTCAGTCAGCGCTGTGCAGCCAGATTGGCCCGTAATTAGAGCAGCTAAGAGCATATGATTTTAGGTAATTGCCTTGACGAAGGGTCGAGCGAAGCAGCGGTTAATTACCTGAGCGCACTCGCTTGCAGGCGCACAGTGGGGAGCGGCCTTTTACCGCCTTTTTTCTCTCGCTGGGTTTTAACCCCCCCCCCCCCCCCCCCCCCCCCTTTTTTTTTTACTGGACTGAAATTGAAGGGCTGTGTGGGTGGATTTACACTCTACTGTTCTGATTTCTCTTAACACACACAAAAAGAGAGAGACAGAGAAATTAAAACGTGTATTTGGACAGGTGAGGACATCTGTATCATCTTCTGCCTTCATACAAAAATCACACAAATGATGCTAACATTACTCATCGATTTTGGTAACTTCTTGTAGTATTAGTCTTACTAACAATAGTAGTAGCAGTATTAGTATTCTAATATTACTAGTAGTACTAGTACATCATAGTCTATATTACTGGTAATAGTGCTAGTATTAGTACTAGCTATAGCAGTAGGACTAGGATTAACAGTACTAATACTTCTAGCTGCATTACTTGTAGAAAAAAGGAGCAGCAGTGGGCATAATATTACTCGTAGAAATAGTAGCAGTATTAGTAGCATCAGTAGGGGTATTGGCAGCATTAGTATTATTACACAGTATATAACATTACTACTAGTAGTACATTACTAGTAGAAACAGCAGCACCAGTATTTAGTAATACTCAGTAGGAGTATCAGCAGTATTAGTATTATTACTAAAAGTAGTATTGCTAGGAAACATAATATTAGTATTATTATCACTAGGAGTAGTGTTACTAGTGGAAGTAGCAGTGGTGGTATTAGTGATGTTCAGTAGGGTGTTAGGATTCTTATTAATAGGAGTAGTATTACTAGTAGAAGTGGTAGTATTAGTAATGCTCAGTAGGGGTGTTGGAAGTATTAGTATCATCACTAGGAGTAGTACTACAAGTAGAAGTAGCAGTAGTAGTAGTATTAGTTATGTTCAGTAGGAATATTAGTAGTATTAGTAATGCTCAGTAGGGGTGTTAGAAGTATTAGTATCATCACTAGGTGTAGTGGCAATTTTAATCCAAAATTTTCCTAAAGCCACGTGAGGTTGATGGGGAGTCTCCTGACATACATATAAAGCCTGCACGGAGAGTTGAAGTGAAATCATAAGGCGTAGATTTATTCCATCAACAATCCATGCATGCTTTATCTGGAATGTGTGTCGGGAGGCTCCACATCAACCTCACGTGCACTGTAAAAAAAAAATCCGTTGTTTTTACGGAAAAACACTGGCAGCTGTGGTTGCCAGAATAATCCTGTTAAAAATACAGGGAAATGTAAACAACATTACAGAATAACTTGTACATTTCACTGGGATTCCATGTACAATTAATGATAACTAAATGTAAATTTTACAGGTATTCAATGTACAATAATCAATACATAACTGTTAATTTTACGGATATTCATTGTACAATAAACAATGATTCAAAACGGTTACAAACAAATGATCTACTAGACAGATTTTTGGGGGGGGGCTTTTTTCCACCTTTATTGGATAGGACAGTGTAGAGACAGGAAATGAGCTGGAGAGAGATCGGGAAATGACCTTGGGTCGGAATTGAACCCGGGTCCCCAGGCTCATGGTATGGCGCCTTAGTCGACTGAGCCACAACAGTGGCCATTTTTTTTTATTTTTTTAACAGGGCAATGATGTAATTTTAACTATCACATTCTGTTTTAGTATTACAGTTTGTCTGTGTTTAAACTACAACAATTTGTAAATTCTACAAAAAATATGATCAATTCAACATTTTCTTACTGTTAAATTAACAGTGGTATTTGGTTAGGAGTTTTACAGTATATTGATGTAAATTACACACTGCTTCATTGTTTTTGTATTTACAGTTTTTTTATGTCATGATTTTACATAAATTCACTGTTAATTCTACGGACATTTTTTACAGTGTGGCTTTAGGAAAATTTTGGATTAAAATAGTCACTACAAAAGTTGGAAAACTACACAGAAGACCGACGTTTTTCAAAGGATATCCAAAAGGATCATATCTCTGTGGATTATATCGCTATAGATTGTGGAAAGGTTTGCTGTTTGAGGCCGAAGTGGAAGGATGCGGCTGAATGAATGAAACAACGCATCAGTCGTGAGTAACCATGCAATTCAATGAATGAATGTATGCTGGAAAGGAATGTTTAAAACAAGGCATGTAAACAATTGAGATGGTAACGCAAGCAGCTAAGCTTATTGTCTGAACTTAGTGATTTGAATGTTCTTAAACAAAGAGAACTGAACTGTTTAAAGCAAAATGACGAACGTGGAACCTCAGACTGCCGAGGAGGCCACAAAGCTTTTAAAATCACTCACTGCAACGCGCAGAGATAAATTAGGAGTATGCACAAGGAAGATTACTGAAATTAAAGCTCTACTTGTTGAAAACGAAGACATTAATCAGGTTGAGGAGCACATGATAGCATTACTGGGCTATATTCATGACTTTAAAACTGTGCATGAATCAGTGCAAGATCTCCTTGATGATGAAGAAAAGGAAAATGATCACGTGGATTGGTATGAGCCTAGAATTACAAACTTTAACTACTTCATGAAAGAGGTTGAAACCTGGAAAAATCAACAGCAAAATCTGCAAACAGCTATTGAACCAAAAGATAGCATCTCCAATGTTTCTAAAACCTCCAAGTCCTCGTCTGCTAAAATAGCCGCAGCAGAAAAGGCCGCTCTGGAGGCACGTTCTAAAGCTTTACCAGCCATGCATGAGCTACAGATAGAGGAAGCGGTTTTAAAATAAAGAATGGAACAAATGGAATTACAAGCACAAATAGCTGCAGCAGATGCTAAACTTAAAGTGCTCAGTGATGATGCTGAACAGCAGGGTGATGCAATGAATGTGTACCATGAAGAAAGTAAGCAAGTTAACACAGAACTCACTTTTGCTGATGTGTCTGCCATTGAATTCGCTCCTGTTGTGACAGTACCCAAGACATCACTTTAGAAAGCAGTCTGGCATATTCACAGTAGCTCTTGGGTGGCCACATCTTCCTCTAGCCCTCATGTTGAGTCCAGTCATGACAGCACTGACAATATCAGTATAATGCTTCAAAAGCAAAAGGAGCTCACTGATCTCATGTTTAGGCAGCAGAATATTTCTTTGTTGCCAAAGAGGGAAGTACCAGTGTTTGATGGTGACCCATTGTCTTTCCAGTCTTTTATTCATGCCTTTAAAGGTCCCATGGCATGAAATTTTCACTTTCTGAGGTTTTTTAACGTTAAAATGAGTTCCTCTGACCTTCTTAAGTCACCCCAGTGGCTAGAAATTTCATAATGTGTAAACCAAACTATGCCCAACATTTGAGAATGGCGCGTCAAAACGGCGCGTTGATAAGCTCTTCCCTTTACTACGTCAGCAAGGGAGATGATCCCCACGCCCCCCCCTCTGGATTCCCACCCACTGTATGAATTGCCCGCCCGGTTGTAGTGAGGAGACCATAGACACAACATGGCATCACCTAAGCAAGCGAAACATGGAAATTGCGCTGTACATGGATGTGACAACACAGAAAAGAGTCTGTTTTTACTGCCGACGGGAGAGCCCCTGAAGACGCAGTGGCTTAATTTTATTTACTTCAATAATACGCCGTCGAGTCTACCTAAGACGGTGTATGTTTGTCGGAAGCATTTTCCTGAGGAATGTTTCCACAACTTGGGACAGTACAGGGCAGGTTTTGCACATCAACTGTCACTGAAGCCTGGGTCCGTACCAAGCATCCCTGCCGCATCAGCAACAAACACCGAACAAGTAAGTGTATAACTGTTAAGTCGTTTTGCCGTGTTTTAAAATCGGTGCCACGTTAGCCTTGCAATGGCTACATTAGCTGTGCAGCTAACCGCTTCCTGCAGTTAGCCAGGTACTCTGCGCTACAAAACCAAAAAGCATGCAGCATGCTCTGTTATAATAGCCAATCAAAACAGTTTTTACAAAGACACCCACATTCTTTTTTTAAGTCACTCATTCATTTTATTTGTTTGTTTGTTCAGTAAAAACCCAAACATTTGTTGAATTTATTTTATTTCCTCGCGTCGCACCTTAATGACGTCAGCGCGCGGTATTTTTCCCTTCGCGGTTTGTTCCTTCTCTCTCGCCATAGTAAGACACCCACATCCGCTTGTTCTGACCCACTGGAGGTAGCGTCACAGTGCTGTTAGCCAATCAGAGGTAACACGTTTACATGTCATGAATATTAATGATAAGACCCGCCCCCACCCTCTACCCTTCCCCGCCTCCTGCTTCACATTAGCAAAACGACGCACTGGGAAAAGTGCTGAAATGGGGCTTTCTCCCAGGAGGCTATATCTACGTGCCGAGGGTTCATTTCGAGAAAGGCTGCGGATATAACATCCGGAAGCCTCCACGAGCCCGTTTAAAGCATCAACAAACCACCATGCCATGGGTCCTTTAAATACTTAATATAAGACAAGACAAGCAGCTGTCAGGATAGGCTGTATTTTCTGGAGCAGTTCACGGCAGGGCAGGCCAAAAACCTTCTGCGTAGTTGCATGCACATGGATCCTCGAAGAGGCTACACTGAAGCCAAACAACTGCTTAAAGCCTTGGTCACAACCAGCCGTACGTGCTCCTATGGCCGGTCTACGTGCAAAAAACGCAAGAAACGCACGGAGGGCATGCGTGAAACGCACGGAGGGCGCGCATGTGACGTGATGATTTTTGAGCCGTAGACTGGCCGCAGACCGGCTGCAGAGGTTCTTTGTCATGTCAAACAAACTCTACGGGCGCTTACGTTTTTTTCAGGTTGCAAGATAAACTTACGGCCAACGTGCGTCTTTCTCCA
Source organism: Neoarius graeffei (assembly GCF_027579695.1). Taxonomy (NCBI): domain Eukaryota; kingdom Metazoa; phylum Chordata; class Actinopteri; order Siluriformes; family Ariidae; genus Neoarius; species Neoarius graeffei. Next base: position 91,423,868 of record NC_083576.1, read on the forward strand.
TGAACAAAAAAAAAAAAGCAGTGATTTGGGAAACGCCAAAAATCGCACGGCCAAAAAATCGTACATCCGGTTGTGACCTAGGCTTAAGAGACACTTCGGTGATGAAATGAAAATCGTAAACGCCTACTTGGAAAAGGCTTTGAACTGGACAGCCATTAAGACTGATGATGGAAAATCACTTCATGCCTATGCCTTGTATTTGAGAGAATGTTGTAATGCCATACAAGACCTAGAGTACATGGATGAATTGAACGTTGCATCAAATTTGAAACTGCTTGTATCCAAGCTTCCCTACAAGCTCCACAAAAGATGGTGGACCCTAGTGTATGAATCTGCTCAGAGAAACACCACTCATGTTCGATTCAAACATCTTGTAGAGTTCTTGGAGACACAGTCAAGTGTCTTGTTGCATTCTGTATCTGGAGACATTAAAGATCCTTCTCCCATTAAAGGCACAGTGGTGAAATCTAGAATCTCTGGCTCGAAGACGTTTAAAAAAGGGAGCTTTGTTACCACTGTGACACCGGCTGAGGAACAAAAAACAGACAGACATCTACAGTGCTCCAGCAAACTAACACCACTGCTGTCTTGCCTGTATGCACTTTCTGTCAAGGCAAACATCTAATCACAGACTGTGCAAAATTCACATCAGAGCCACACGACAAAAGGGTTGAACATCTGAAAAAGAATGGTTACTGCTTCGGCTGTCTTAAAAAGGGCCATATGAGCAAGGATTGTAATAAGAAAATGGACTGTCAAATCTGCAAAAGGAAACATCCTACACTGCTATACATTGACGGTGTTAACTCAAAGCAGCATAATTCACTGAATCCCACAAACCCAAAAGAAACTCCTGTCGACAGTGCACTGGTTTTAGCTGATCATGCCAGTAAGGAATGTGCTCTGACTATTGTTCCGGTTCAAGTTAGTTACTAAAGGCAATAAGACCATCAACACATATGCTTTTCTTGATCCAGGCAGCTCAGCCACATTCTGCACTGAGAACTTAATGAACCAGCTGAATGCCGAAGGATGCAGAACTGAAATCATCCTGTGAACTACAGTGGTGCTTGAAAGTTTGTGAACCCTTTAGAATTTTCTATATTTCTGCATAAATATGACCTAAAACATCATCAGATTTTTACACAAGTCCTAAAAGTAGATAAAGAGAACCCAGTTAAACAAATGAGACAAAAATATTATACTTGGTCATTTATTTATTGAGGAAAATAATCCAATATTACATATCTCTGAGTGGCAAAAGTATGTGAACCTTTGCTTTCAGTATCTGGTGTGACCCGCTTGTGCAGCAATAACTGCAACTAAACGTTTGCGGTAACTGTTGATCAGTCCTGCACACTGGCTTGGAGGAATTTTAGCCCGTTCCTCCGTACAGAACAGCTTCAACTCTGGGATGTTGGTGGGTTTCCTCACATGAACTGCTCGCTTCAGGTCCTTCCACAACATTTCCATTGGATTAAGGTCAGGACTTTGACTTGGCCATTCCAAAACATTAACTTTATTCTTCTTTAACCATTCTTTGGTAGAATGACTTGTGTGCTTAGGGTCGTTGTCTTGCTGCATGACCCACCTTCTCTTGAGATTCAGTTCATGGACAGATGTCCTGACATTTCCTTTAAAATTCATTGGTATAATTCAGAATTTATTGTTCCATCAATGATGGCAAGCCGTCCTGGCCCAGATGCAGCAAAACAGGTCCAAACCATAACACTACCACCACCATGTTTCACAGATGGGATAAGGTTCTTATCCTGGAATGCAGTGTTTTCCTTTCTCCAAACATAACACTTCTCATTTAAACCAAAAAGTTCCATTTTGCTCTCATCTGTCCACAAAACATTTTTCCAATAGCCTTCTGGCTTGTCCACGTGATCTTTAGCAAACTGCAGATGAGCAGCAATGTTCTTTTTGGAGAGCAGTGGCTTTCTCCTTGCAACCCTGCCATGCACACCATTGTTGTTCAGTATTCTGATGGTGGACTCATGAACATTAGCCAATGTGAGAGAGGCCTTCAGTTGCTTAGAAGTTACCCTGGGGTCCTTTGTGACCTCACTGACTATTACATGCCTTGCTCTTTGTTGGTCTCCCACTCCTGGGGAGGGTAACAATGGTCTTGAATTTCCTCCATTTGTACACAATCTGTCTGACTGTGGATTGGTGGAGTCCAAACTCTTTAGAGATGGTTTTGTAACCTTTTCCAGCCTGATGAGCATCAACAACGCTTTTTCTGAGGTCCTCAGAAATCTCCTTTGTTCATGCCATGATACATGATACTTCCATAAACATGTGTTGTGAAGATCAGACTTTGATAGATCCCTGTTCTTTAAATAAAACAGGGTGCCCACTCGCACCTGATTGTCATCCCATTGATTGAAAACACCAGACTCTAATTTCACCCTCAAATTAACTGATAATCCTAGAGGTTCACATACTTTTGCCACTCACAGATATGTAATATTGGATCATTTTCCTCAATAAATAAATGACCAAGTGTAATATTTTTGTCTCATTTGTTTAACTGGGTTCTCTTTATCTACTTTTAGGACTCGTGTGAAAATCTGATGATGTTTTAGGTCGTATTTATGCAGAAATATAGACAATTCTAAAGGGTTCATAAACTTTCAAGCATCACTGTACAAAGGCAAATCTCTCAACACGGAACTTCTTCAAGGTCCTGATCTGGCTAATCCACTCCTAGTCATCCTGCTAAGGTTCAGACAGGAAAGAATTGCAATAATGGCAGACATTGAAGCAATGTACTACCAAGTGTGAGTCCAGGAGCATCATCCTGACTTCCTCAGATTCTTGTGGTGGCCACAAGGGGATGTCAGCCAGCCATTGGAAGTTTACCAGATGAATGTTCATCTTTTCAGAGCAGCATCATCTCCAAGCATTGCTAACTTTGCTCTGAAACAAACAGTGGTAGACAATTCGGATCAGTACAGCACAGAAGTGCCTGACACAGTCAAAAACAGCTTTTATGTTGATGATTGCCTCAAGTCTGTAGCTTCCGTGAAAGAAGCAATCCAGCTCACAAGAGAACTCAGGAAAGCATGTGCCCAAGGCGGGCTCACTTTGAACAAATGGGTGAGCAACAGCTGTGAAGTCCTAGAAACCATTCCAGAAAGTCACCGAGCCACACTTGTCAAACGACTCGACTTGGACCGAGAGAAACCACCTCTTGAGAAAGCATTAGGGATCCAGTGGAACATCCAGAAGGATAACTTCACATTCCGGGTGGCTGTCAAAAGCAGAACTCCTAGCAGATGAGCCATCCTTTCTGTGGTGAGTTCCATCTATGACCCCCTAGGTCTCCTTTCCCCCTTTGTTCTCAAAATGAAACAGATCCTGCAGAGGCTCTGCCATGGAAAATATGGATGGGAAGAAGTAATTCCTGACCAAATGGTCAGACCCTGGCAAAGATGGCTCACAGAGTTGGACCAGCTGAGCAGATTTGAAGTGGACAGGGGCATAAAGCCTGAGAACTTCGGTGTTGTAAGGACTGCTGAGCTGTATCACTTCTGTGATGTAAGCGAGTTAGGATATGGAACTGTAAGTTACCTCAGACTCACAGATAAGGCAAGAAATGTTCATGTCACCTTCATACTCAACAAATCCAGAGTAGCTCCACTCAAACAGATAACCATTCCAAGACTGGAGCTTGCAGCTGCAATGCTTGCTGTGAAGGTGGACAGAATGTTGCAAAAAGAACTTTGCATGGAACTGGAGAGTTCTACTTTTTGGACAGACAGTACATCAGTATTGCAGTAAATTCATAACCAAACAAAACGATTCCATACTTACGTTGCAACTAGAATTGCAGTGATCCACAGCCTCTCCAAGGAACATCAATGGAGGCATGTAAGTTCTGAGGACAATCTGGCAGATGATTCCTCGCGTGGCTTGCATATAGAACCACTCTTGAATTCCACCAGATGGCTCAATGGCCCTCTCTTCCTGTCAAGGAATGAAACTGAATGGCCTGGCCTACCACAAGATCTCAGCCACATACCTCCAGGTGATCCAGGGGTGAAGAGGGACATCACTGCAAACTGTGTCAACCTCCAGGATAATGCCACCACCACTCTAATTGAGTACTACTCTTCTTGGAGGAAACTACAGAGAGCTGTTGCATGGCTGCTGAAGCTCAAGAATCTCCTCCTGCTTCAATGTCAGAAAGGTGAAGTCCTTATGACTACCTCCAAACTAAAAGATGCGCCACAAGGCTTAACCGTGGAGGACCTGGATGAAGTGGAGAAGTCAATCATTTGCTATGAACAACAGCGTCACTTTGCTCAAAAGCTGACTCTCTTAAGAATGGGCAAACTGGTTAAAGTGGACAGCTCCATATACAAACTAGATCCAATCATTGATGAGGGCATCCTGAAGGCTGGACGAAGGATAGGAAAAGCACCCATGCTGGTGAGTCTAAAGAACCCAATCGTTCTTCCCAAGGACTTGCACATATCCAAGTTGATCCTGCAAGACATCCATCAACAAGTCGGACATTCAGGAAGGAATCATATGCTCTCAAGACTCGGACAGAACTCCTGACTACCTTCTGCCAACTCTTGTGCCAGAAAAATGATAAAATCCTGTGTCTTTTGCAGATGAATGCAGGCCAAAGTTGGAGTACAGAAAATGGCAGACCTGCCAGAGGATTGTGTCACTCCAGACTTGCAACCCTTCTTTCATGTGGGTATTGACTTCTTTGGACCTGTAGAGGTAAAGAGAGGCTGCTCCCATGTGAAATGTTGGGGAGTGATATTCACCTGTCTGGTGAGCCAAGCCATTCATCTGGAAGTGGCCAGCAGGTTGGACACAGACTCCTGCATCAATGCCATTAGGCAGTTTCTATGCCAGAGAGGACAGGTACTGACCATCAGGACAGACTGTGGCACCAACTTCATGTGTGCACAGAATGAATTAGAAGCAGCATTTACCTAGATTAGCGTGTCCGCCTCTCGATCGGGAGATCGCGAGTTCTACTCACAGTTGGGTCATACCACCGACCATCATAAAAAAGGTGCCTACTGTCATCTGGCAAGGCATGCTGCAATACAGATGTGAGTGGGGAGTCAAACTCTTGTGGTTACCAGAGGACTAGCCTACCACTGTAACCCTAGCTATGTAATATAGGTGAGAGGCTGAGGGCTATGAAACAGAGATCGGCGCCACCAAACGTGCCATGAATGGTGTGGGAAGGACTTTGATTGACCCAGATAGACCACCAAAAGATTCAAAATGCTCTGCTGACCAATCATGTCAAGTGGCTGTTCAATGCAACCCACTTTGATGGAGTGTGGAAAGGCTCATCAGACTAGTGAGAAAGGTACTGTTTTCAGTGCTGAAGCAGCAAACACTGGACAATGAAATGCTACAGACAGCTTTGTGTGAAGTTGAATCTATTCTCAACGACTGGCCCGTCACCACTGTATCCAGTGCCCCAAATGATCTTGAACCCCTTACGCCAAACCACCTTCTGCAGTTGAAGACCAAACCCCTGTTACCACCTGGACTCTTCAACAAAGATGACCATTAGGTTGGATAGTGAAGACCCTGTCAGGGCCTAAAGATCGTGTCAGCAGTGTGTTGGTGAAAACCAAACCAATGTTCTGCAAAGGCCTATTGACAAGCTCTGCTTGTTCCTTGAAGCTGAACAATCAGCTTAAGAGTTTGACAGTGTCAGACTCAAAAGTTCCTACCGATATGCACGCTTTTACACATACTGACAAACCTGAACATTTCTCTGCGTGCCCACACATCAGTACATACCTGTGCATTCATGGACTTTTTAGTTCTGCACCACATTTACACTCATTGATCTTCACATACATGGACTTCTCATTCTTGCACTACATTTACACTCATTGGACTTTCTCTCCTACCCTATGGACTGTACACATGCACAGCATGGACTTTGGGGGATTCTTGGGAATTGTTGTTCAAAAAAAAAAGAGAAAAGAAAAAAAAATTCCATATGTATGGACACTGAATGTTGAATGGAATACCATGCTATAATTGATTGATGTTGATGACTGATGTGTGTATTGTGGTAAAGAAGCATCAGATAAGTTATAATAAGTTTATTTGATAGTGCATTATGGCTCCATTGTATATTTTTGTTGGTAATTGTCCTGCCTTAGCTTTGACAATTAGGGGCCAGGATGTTGGAGCCACATTTTGGAATCTTGAAGTTGATCTAAAAACCTGCAAGAATTTAAATTATATTATTATTAAATTGGATTGTTATAATTTTAATTTATGAAATATGTAAATTTACTTACCTTTGATCTTGCCTGCAGTTCTTATACTTACTTGTTATATGTGACGTGAACATGGAGCTCCTCTTCAGACATGCGTCACTAAGGTGTGAATGTGCAGGTGTTAATTAGTTAGTTTGATCTGGTGTACGGCAGGTTAAGCTGAGCAGACACTGTGCGATTTTTTCAATCACGGTATTCAGCTGCTGCTCACACTGTACGAGTGAATCGCAGGGGTAAACAGCACGCAGCTTACGATTCCTGTTCTCACACTATACAATCAGATGCTCGGATGCGATCTGACTGCTCACACTGTACTTCCATACACGACTCGTCGGATTCTTGTATCCGGAACTGCAACGTGAAAAAGAAGAAGAAGAGGAGACCGGAAGTCTCTATTTTCTCTTCCATATCTGTGTTCGCGCATGTGTAGTGTGACAGGTTGAGGTAAATCGGCTCGTGACGCTGCTTCAACAGTGCGATAGCCTCACGATGGGCGACCAGGATTTCAAACAGGTTTGATTTTCATCCGATCGATTGGGAGGAGGTCGTGAGGTGTTAATCGCTTGTCGTTACCCCATGTATACTACACGATCCGAGACGCACGATTGAGCCAAAACTTGGCCCGATCTCCAAAATAGTCACACGAGGGAAAATCGTGTCAAAATCGGGCCAAAAATCGCACAGTGTATGCCCAGCATTAGGTGGCAGAAACAGTTTTCTGACCGCATAAGTTTTTGCATAAATTTTCGCATAAGTTTTCATGTAAGTTTTTGCTTTATTGTTTAGTACCACTTTATTTTATAGCCTTTGTTTCACTTCTGAAAAGTCAACCGGATTGTTGATGGAATAAATCTATGCCTTATGATTTCATTTCAACTCTCCGTGCAGGCTTTATCTGGAATGGGTGTGGGGAGACTCCCCATTAACCTCACGTGGCTTTAGGAAAGTTTTGGATTAAAATAGCCAATACACTAGGAGTAGTATTACGAGTAGAAGTAGCAGTAGTAGTTTTAGTGATGCTCAATAGGGATGTTAGAAGTATTAGAATCATCACTATGAGTAGTATTACTAGTAGAAATAGCAGTAGTAGTATTAGTAATGCTCAACAGGGATGTTAGAAGTATTAGTAGGAGTAGTATTACTAGTAGGAGTAGCAGTATTAGTATTAGTGGGATTAGTGATGCTCAGTAGGGATGTTAGAGGTATTAGTAGTATTACTAGTAGAAGTAGCAGTAGTAGTATTAGTGGGATTAGTGATGCTCAGTAGGGGTGTTAGAGGTATTAGTAGAATTACTAGTAGAATTAGCAGTAGTAGTATTAGTGGGATTAGTGATGCTCAGTAGGGGTGTTAGAGGTATTAGTAGCATTACTAGTAGAAATAACAGTATTAGTGGGATTAGTGATGCACAGTAGGGGTGTTAGAGGTATTAGTAGTATTACTAGTAGAAGTAGCAGTATCATTATTAGTGGGATTAGTGATGCACAGTAGGGGTGTTAGAGGTATTAGTAGTATTACTAGTAGAAGTAGCAGTATCATTATTAGTGGGATTAGTGATGCTCAGCAGGGGTGTTAGAGGTATTAGTGATGCTCAGTAGGGATGTTAGAGGTATTAGTAGTACTCCTAGTAGAAGTAGCAGTAGTAGTATTAGTGGGATTAGTGGTGCTCAGTAGGGGGTGTTAGAGGTATTAGTAGTATTACTAGTAGAAGTAGTAATATTATTATTAGTGGGATTAGTGATGCTCAGTAGGGGTGTTAGAGGTATTAGTAGTATTACTAGTGGAAGTAGAAGTATTAGTGGGATTAGTGATGCTCAGTAGGGGTGTTAGATGTATTAGTAGTATTACTAGTGGAAGTAGAAGTATTAGTATTAGTGGGATTAGTGATGCTCAGTATGGGTGTTAGAGGTATTAGTAGTATTACTAGTAGAAATAGCAGTATTAGTATTAGTGGGATTAGTGATGCTCAGTAGGGGTGTTAGATGTATTAGTAGTATTACTAGTAGAAGTAGCAGTATTAGTATTAGTGGGATTAGTGATGCTCAGTATGGGTGTTAGATGTATTAGTAGTATTACTAGTGGAAGTAGAAGTATTAGTATTAGTGGGATTAGTGATGCTCAGTAGGGGTGTTAGAGGTATTAGTAGTATTACTAGTAGAAGTAGCAGTATTAGTATTAGTGGGATTAGTGATGCTCAGTAGGGGTGTTAGAGGTATTAGTAGTATTACTAGTAGAATTAGCAGTATTAGTATTAGTGGGATTAGTGATGCTCAGTAGGGGTGTTAGATGTATTAGTAGTATTACTAGTAGAAGTAGCAGGAGTAGTATTAGTGGGATTAGTGATGCTCAGTAGGGGTGTTAGATGTATTAGTAGTATTACTAGTGGAAGTAGCAGTTTTACTTCTCCACCATTTCTGGCTGCCAAATGTCTCAAATGTTAGAAATCAGCCTGAACACCACTTCCTGAAAATCAATAATTTAATTTTTATGAAGTGTCTCTTTCCCTTTCTGTCTCACCTTCTGCATTACTTGCAGCCATCTGTCTATCTATCTGTCAATCTATCTATCTATCTGTCTGTCCTTCCGTCCACCTTCTCTTCCTCTTTTCCACCATTCTGCCATTTTCCTTCTCATCTTCCTCTTTTTATTCACTTTTACTCTCTCACTCTTTCTCTCTCTTTTCTCTTGATCTCCCTCTTGTTCTTTCTCACTGTGTCCTTTTCTGTCTCACTCTCATGTTAGTTGTTTCTCCAGTGTGTGTGTGTGTGTGTGTGTGTGTGTGTGTGCATGCGTTCTTGTCCTGTTCTATCTCTATCCCCAACTCATTCTTCTCTTCTATTTTTCCATCATTTCCTGCATTTCTCTCGTCCCCTTTTGTTTTTTCCCCATTTCTCTTTCATCCCTCAGTCTCTCGTTCTTTTTTCTGTCTTATTCTCCTCCATATTCTAATTCATTTCCCTCTCTTCCTCTTTTATTCACCCTTATCTTTTCTCCTTCTCTACTTCTCTTGCCTTCTTTTCTTTCTCTTATTTTGCTCTCTTTTCTCTCACCTTTTCCATCTTTCATTTCTTCCAACACTTCTATTTCTCTTTTTTCTCTCCATCTTTCTTCTTCTGTTTCTCTCTCCATGTTATTCTTGCAATCATTCTGCTTTATTGTTTCCACTTCTCCACTCTTATTCTGACTCATATTCCGATAATCTCTCTCTCTCTCTCTCTCTCTCTCCCCATCTCTCCTTTACTCTTATTTTCTCCCCCCATTTCTCCATTCTCACCTTTCCATCCCTGTCTCTGTCCATCTTTTTAGCACGTTTATATTTCACTTTATCTCACTTTCTATTTTCCTCTTTTTTCTCTACCTCCATTTCTATCCTCTTCTTCTCACCTTTTCTAATTTTTCTCTCTCTACCTTTTTTGCATACTCATCTTTTTCTTCTCTCTCTCACATCTTCTCTTTCTTCTTTTGGCTTGCTATCTTTCTTCCCATTTTATCCTTTCTATCATTTTCCGGTTATCATCTTTTATCTGTCTATCATTCTTCATCTCCATCTTTCTTTCTTTTCCCCTCTCTCTAATTCTCTCTCTCCTTTTTCCACTAATACCTCTCTCCATCATTCTGGCTTTATTGTTTCCACTTCTCCACTCTTATTCTGACTCATATTCCGATAATCTCTCTCTCCCTGTCTCTCCTTTACTCTTATTTTCTCCCCCCACTATCACCGTCTCCCCCACTGATGCGCTGTTGTTTACAGCACAAAGCTGGCCGTCGTGTCATCATGTTTTCTTTGTGTGTGTGTGTGTGTGTGTGTGTGTGTGTGTGTTGCACCTGTACTCAGAGGCGAACAAAGGTCCATAGCAAAAGGAGAAGGAGAACGACATCTGGACACAACAGCTGTTTGATCTCTGGCACCTTCTCCATGAGTGGCTGTAACCATGGCAACCGAGAGAACGTGTGCGAGAGAGAGAGAGAGAGAGAGAGATACAGTGATGTTTCCAGGCACCAGATTAATAATAATCACTGATAAATATACACAGCACTCAAGCGCACGTGTGTGTGTGTGTGTGTGTGTGTGTGTGTGTGTGTCTATACAGTGTGTGTATGTGTGTGCATGTATGTGTATATATGTTTATGTGTCCATACAGCAACAGTGTGTGTGTGTGTGCACACATATGTGTGTGTGTATATGGTTGTGTGTCTATACAGTAAGTGTGTGTGCGTAAGTGTGTGTGTGCATACAATCTCTCTCTCTCTCACACACACACACACACACACACACACACACACACACACACACACACACACACACACACTTACTGTATAGACACAAACATGTGCGTGGACACACACACACACACACTGTATAGACACATACGTGTGCGCACGTGAACACACACCCGTACTGTGTAGACATGCACACACACACTCCCCCCCACCCCCCCGGTTGTCCCTTTACACTGCAGCTGTGTTGAATTCTTCACTCTGATTGGTCAGAAGGTGTTGATATATTTTCAGTACCAGCAGCTCGGACAGTAGTGCAGCTGCGTTTCTATAGTAATAGCAACGTGTACAGCAGATCGTTAAAAAATAATCATTGATACGGTGACGTTTTCCTTTTTCTGGAATTTATTTATGGAACATTTATGGACCGAGTCTCCAGTTTCAGTGCTTTGTCAATCAATTAAACTCACTTCTAGTTCATTTTTATTCTAATTTCACTGGTTTCTATTTGATCATTTTTAGAGAGATTTTATTTCACTTATGAATTCTGTTTGTCTCAGTTTTAGCCATTTTAGTTCTAAACTGTTCACGGTTCTTTTTCTGTGTGTGATCTTTCGAACGATGTTTATAATCACTCCAGTAGAAACCAGTAAAGATTTGTCGTGGTGCCTCACGTGTTTGTGGCCGTGTGGAACGGGAGTTTCATTTTTAATTTGACCCTAATTTTACTCGAATGATAATCAGAGGCCTGTGAAAGAAAGCTGCTGCGGATTCTGACGCTCATTAACAGTAAGCTTTAGTTAATTAAGACACTTTACACTTCCTTTAGCTAAATGTGAGTGCGACGATAAAACGATGTTGCTGTTTTGCGTAAAAAAGTTCAGTTCGAGTTTGTTTTGAGTCTCTGTGCAGGTGTACATTACATCACTGCTCTTATTTAATATTAGTCTGTTATTTTATTTTATTTAGTTGACATTCTTGTGCAATTTCACACATTTATTCTTTAACAACTCCAGCTATAATGATTTTTCTTATAATTAGTGGTCAAGGGCGGCACGGTGGTGTAGTGGTTAGCGCTGTCGCCTCACAGCAAGAAGGTCCTGGGTTCGAGCCCCGGGGCCGGCGAGGGCCTTTCTGTGTGGAGTTTGCATGTTCTCCCCGTGTCCGCGTGGGTTTCCTCCGGGTGCTCCGGTTTCCCCCACAGTCCAAAGACATGCAGGTTAGGTTAACTGGTGACTCTAAATTGAGCGTAGGTGTGAATGTGAGTGTGAATGGTTGTCTGTGTCTATGTGTCAGCCCTGTGATGACCTGGCGACTTGTCCAGGGTGTACCCCGCCTTTCGCCCGTAGTCAGCTGGGATAGGCTCCAGCTCGCCTGCGACCCTGTAGAAGGATAAAGCGGCTAGAGATAATGAGATGAGATGAGATTAGTGGTCAATGCTAAGTGTAAATAACGTGTCGTTTTAGTCACACACAGTGTTTTCTTTACAATTTTTTACCACATCTGAGAGAAATGCTGATATTTACAACATTGTTGTTTAGTTCACACTCTCATTCCAGATATATTTATTTTTATAAAACATGACAAGCTACATAATTACATCATTCAACTTAGTGTATTTATTAGCTCGCCTGCATCCATGGAAGCTATCTTTCCTGGTTGCCTAGCAACAGCGTTCGCATGTTCACACTTTACCCAATTAAATAATGAATTCACGGATTTGATTTTGATTCAGGATTGTAGTGATTGTTTTTTTACAGAGAAAACTGAAGGACCTCCACAGAGAAACTCTCGTTATTAGCAGGTTTTTGAAGCGTTCGTGTTACAGATACAGGCTTATTTTAGATTTTTTTCTGGATTTGTTGGTGATTATGATGAAAGGAGCTTCTGAAAAAAAGGAATGTTTGACATTCTCCAGTGTTCAAAAGCTCCTCACACAACCTTGTCTGTACGTGAACCTTTTCTATTTATAAAATCTACATTGTTCTGTGTTAAATAAAACGGGAGATTCTTTTCAAACACAAGTAAAGTTGAGAATAAATGTGACGAATGTTTGAAACCCTGTTATTTGGGAAATTTAGCCTGATACTTGCGAATGACATGCAGAAACACATGAAGCATCATAAACAGGGACGACTGTTGCTATGGTTACATCTCAACAGACACTATCGCATTTTTTTAATTAGAAAAAAATGGACTTTCTGTACAGGGGCGGCACGGTGGTGTAGTGGTTAGCGCTGTCGCCTCACAGCAAGAAGGTCCTGGGTTCGAGCCCCGTGGCCGGCGAGGGCCTTTCTGTGTGGAGTTTGCATGTTCTCCCCGTGTCCGCGTGGGTTTCCTCCGGATGCTCCGGTTTCCCCCACAGCCCAAAGACATGCAGGTTAGGTTAACTGGTGACTCTAAATTGAGTGTAGGTGTGAATGTGAGTGTGAATGGTTGTCTGTGTCTATGTGTCAGCCCTGTGATGACCTGGCGACTTGTCCAGGGTGTACCCCGCCTTTCGCCCGTAGTCAGCTGGGATAGGCTCCAGCCCGCAACCCTGTACAGGAGAAGCGGCTACAGATAATGGATAGATTTTCTATACAATTAATGAGTGTCGCCATGGTGACACGATAAAAGCGTTAACTTGATGTTAAAACCAGAACAACATTAACCCTTTGATGCAAAACATGGGTCAAAAGTGACCCGGCTGAGTTTTTATCTTCTATATCTTTGCAATAAATTAATTCCATCATTCAGTATTCAAGGTATTCCTCAATTAACTTGTTTTTGATCATCATACATCCTTATTTTATTTTTTCCTTTCTTACTTTTTGAATAAAAACCCTTTTTGTATCACTACCCTTCTAATGCACAACATGGGCCAAAAACGACTTGCATTCATTTTCCAGGTTATTTCATGTATGGCTGAGTGTTTCTATGATATACTTTTGAAATAAATTCATTTTATCATTTACTTTTCCAAATATGCAGTAAATATCTTGTTTTTGTTTAGCACAAATCATCATTTTTATTTTTCCTTTCTTAAGTTATGAACAAGCACAGCTTTTGTAATTCTACATCAAGTTTACACACATGGGTCAGAACCGACCCGCATGCATTTAGTACAGCGTTTGGTGGGAACTGTGAATTGTGCTTGTGTCAGACATTTCACAGCTCAGCACAGCGCCCTTTGCCCATCTAATACATGGAAGTAATGTTTTTCAATTGTTCTAACATTACCTTAGAAAAAAATTGATGATGTTTAGGTTACCTTGAGAGTGAGTAGATTACTTGTCAGAAAGTTACAGTAATTACTATTAGCTACCGAGCTGTCGACATATTCTACTTTAGTTAGCTAATTTTATTGTAGTTGGCTTAGCTAACTACATAGTTAATAAATAAATAACTGGCCCCATTCACTGCTACAGTAATTACTTGAAACAAATTATTATTATAGTATTAAGACATTTAATTTTACACTTGGATGACCCATGTGTAGTAATATAAAAAGTATTTTTGTTCATAAAGTAGGAAAGAAAAAATTAAATTAATGATTTGTGGTAATTAAAAACAAGATATTTAAAGAATACTTGGAATATTCAATCATAAAATAAATTGATTTCAAAAGATAGAGCAAAGAAAAACTCAGTCAGCATGAAATAACCTGGAAAATGAATGCGGGTCATTTTTGACCCATGTTGTGCATTAGAAGGGGTGTGCGTATGTTTTGCATCAAAGGATTAAACGCTGCCCAAATATCTCTCCATGACTTCCAAATAAGGAAATGACATCCAAAGTGACAGAGACTTCTTTAGTGTTTGATCTGATCTCATTAAACTTTATACATGGCATTCTTTTAAAAATTGGACAGAAACTAAGCTTAGCGCAATTTTAACAAGTGCTACAACCATGTTATTTAGGAAATGTTTACTTCACTTCTACCTGAGAAATCGTAATTGTAGGGCTCACTCTACCCCTCCCCCATAACCGCACAGTGCCACGTCGAACCACACGTACGCACGCATCGGCATTACGGCGAAATTACACCATGGCTACGTTTCTGAACGTGTCACTATCTTATATTGATAGGCCTCTCATGTAAATGTACTGTACACTAACAAGTCATAAATCTACACTCTTGATCATTCTGTAACCACGTAACAACATAACCATAACAATGACATGAGAAATAACGTGTTAGGCTCGGCCTAACATTGGGTTTTGCTGTGGATTTTTAAGTGCTTTGTTTTAATTATGTAGAAATGAAATGATTAGAAACAAATTAGACGATGTGCGCAAGTCCTTTAAAAATACAAAAACTAGGAAAAGCCCAGGTCCCGACAATATTAGTGGTCATATTCTTAAATCATGTGCAAATCAGTTATGTGACATTTTTCACTTTATTTTCCAACAGTCCCTTGATCTTCAGAAAATACCAAATTTGTGAAAGCAAGCCACCGTAGTACCTATTGCAAAGAAAGCATCACCTAAGGTTTTAAATGATTTTAGACCCATGGCTCTTACATCACTTGTGATGAAATCCTTCGAAAAAATTATCAAGAGTTATATTTTAGACAAAACCCAGAACATGTTAGATCCTTTGCAGTTCGTCTACAGAGCAGGTAGGGGAGTGGAGGATGCCACTCTGACCCTCCTTAACTTAATTTACAAACACATAGAAGGTAGCAAGACACATGCCCGGGTTCTATTTGTTGATTTCTCATCCGCATTCAATACTATTCAGCCACATATTTTAACTGGTAAATTATTGTCTTATTTTAACATTCATCCTAAGGTGGTTGGTTGGGTTTTGGACTTTTTAACTAATAGATCACAACAAGTTCGAGTAAATGGTACTTTTTCTGATGTGTGTATCTCATCTACTGGCTCACCTCAAGGTTGTGTACTGTCACCACTTTTGTATATTTTGTATACTGATGATTGTAGAAGTTGCCATGAGGATAGATTTATAATTAAGTTTGCAGATGATTCTGCCATAGTCAGCCTTCTTCAAAATCATGAAAGAAATCATGGGCCAGTAGTTGACGACTTTGTGAAGTGGTGTAAAAGTTCCTTTCTTGAACTTAACATTGATAAGACCAAGGATATGTGTATAGATTTTAGGAGAGATGTACCTCCAGTTGATGTAACAACTATAAATGGTAAAAAAGTGGAAGTCGTCGAGAAGTACAAATATCTTGGTTCTATGTTGGACAATAAGTTACGATGGGAGGATAATATTAACATGATTTTAAGTAAATGCCAACAGCGCCTGTTCTTTCTGAGGAAGTTGAATTTCTTCAAAGTTGACAGGAAGGTGTTAATGCTCTTTTATAGATCCTGTATTGAGAGTGTTTTGAGCTTTTCACTCATTTGCTGGTTTGGAAATCTTAGTGTAGAGTGTAAAAATAAACTTAGCAGAATGGTAAACATCTGCAGTAAAGTTATTGGAACACAACAAACCAGTCTCAGCACATTGTATAAGAAACAAGTTTTAAACAAAGCAAATTCTATAGTTAGTAACCATCAACACCCACTTTACCAGGAATTCAATATCTTACCACCTCATCGGCGTTATAGGGTCCCCAAAACTAGAACAAACAGATTAAAGCAATCATTCATTCCCACTGCAATCTCTCTATTAAATCAAAAGAGAAGCAACTAGATATGTTTTTAATTAAATTAGTCCACTGTTTTAATTGTTTTTATTATTATTCAGTAACAGTACTTTTATTGTTTTTGAATCTCCCCCTTTGCCTGATTTTCATTCTTTATAAATTTTTTATGTATCTCAGTTTACAACTTTTGTATACCTGTTTTTAATGTATTTTATTGTGATTTTTGATTGTGAATATGTACAATGTTCTTTCTGTCTTTTAATTTTTTTTTTTTAATTTTATTTTGTAATTTTTTAACTCGACCGCTGTCGTGCTACAAATTGCCCAACTATGGGATAATAAAGTGCTATTGTATTGTATAGTATTGTATTGTACAGAGACATAACAGTGCACGCTGAGGTGTTGTCATGGCAACAAACATGTTACGGTAGCTGAATGATGTAGCTAAATAGTACAAATTGCTATTTTTATATTATTTGACAACAAAATATGCTTGATTTTTAAATCAGCCAGAATATCAGAACTTTGTTTCATTGGGGTCCCGGCTCAGTTGTTATTTTTCTGATCAGACATTTTATCGTTATTTTCTCGTACATGTCTCATCAGAATAGTCAAAAACATTTCCATGGCACATGATATCTATCACAAGAGCAAAAAAGTTCTCATTGCAACGATCTGTAAACATTGGCGCCAAACGCCATGATTTTTATAACTAGCTTCTTGTAAATTTTTAGCTACTATATATACACACACACACAATTGTTACTATGGTTACCTCTCAGAGGGCGTTACCTCACTCTGCTCTCGTTGCATTTAATTCAAAAAGCATTTTGCAGCCGAAAAAAAAAAATTTTCATGTAATTTATATCAGTTAATATCAGGTTCATTGCGATGAGTGACATGTGAAGACAAATTTTAAACCGTTATTTCTGATTGTTGCCATGGTGAAAACCAATCAAAAGAAATTGTGTAGCTGTGATAGAAACGTAGTTTTCTTCCATTAAAGATAATAAAAATAATATACGAGTAAACTGATGAGAACTGAAATGATCGAATGAACTGATAAAAAAATAAAACGGATTGTCACGTTTTAAAATGTTGCAAAGTGCCCATGCTTCCTGTAGTGGAGCGTGTGTGTGTGTGTGTGTGTGTGTGTGTGTGTGTTAGACTGAGAAAGCGAAATAAATAAGCATAAGACTGTATTTATGTAACACCTACACTTTTGAAATCACATCGTCCTTGCCTCAAGGTCCGTTGCTCAATTGGAATAAATAAATAAATAAATAAATAAACTAAATTAAAAGGCTTATTCCTTGCTGCGAGACATTTGATTGTGTGTGTGTGTGTGTGTGTGTGTGTGTGTGTGTGTGTGTGTGTGAGAGAGAGAAATTAACATTATCCAAACCTACTCATGCCTGAAAGTACGGTCTGTGTGTGTTAAACACTCTCTATCTCACATCGACAGAAGGTTCGTCTCCGTGTAAAGTTGTTTGGTTTTTTTTTTGCAATTTTCTTTTCACCTGCTGCTGAAATCGAGACAGCAATCACACAAACATCTGTTGAGGAAGACGATAATGGCTGCTGAAGGCTGCTTGCTTTTACATTCTGTTTGCTGTGTGTGTAGATTGAGCATCGTGTGTGTGTGTGTGTGTGTTTATCAAAAACTGCACACGTCGTGTTTTATACAGCGAATCGAGCCCTGCTCAGAGTGTTTTGCGGTTTTTCTTTTTCTCCAGAAGTTGACTGTGGACTTTGAGCAACAGTTACCAAGCTGCGTGTAATTGCATCTCATTACGTTAATCCCGCTTGTTTGAACACCTGCTCTAAAAGGATTTTGGAGCCGAGCGACCATTTGGGCTGCCGTTTCAGCAAGTGTGTGGGTTTTTCTTCTTCTTTTCTATTTTTTTGTTCATGTGTAAAAACATGATGAGGAAAACTGAACAAACGAGCCACACATCATCATCATCTAGCTCGGCTAATCCTCTGCTAGCATTCATTTGCATGCTAGCCATGTTGAGCTAACGGTTCTGTCACTCTCACTACGTTCAGACTGCAGCCTGAAACGACCCATATCCGATTTGTTGTGAAATCCGATTTTTTTGTTAGGCCGTTCACATTACCAATTATATGAGACTTGTATGCGATCTCCAATATGAACGGAAAACGACCCAAAAGTGTCCTGCATGCGCAAATTGACACGTAATAAATAAGCACATCTACGTAATACGTAAACAAAAAAAAAGCGCGCTCTTCATGTTTAATGATTTCTTTTTTTGTTTGTTTGTTTGTTTAATTATCTGGTTAGTGTTAAAGTGTGAGGTCTCGTGTGTGTTTTTGTTTCTGAACTGAAATAAAAACGTGTAGCCTGGTAACGAGGGTTGACTCCTAAATGTCTCTCTAATTTCTATATAAGTGCACTACATGTTACTAGGAAGTAATGGATTTTTAAACTCTATATAGTGCACTCGAGCTTCAGTAGGCAGTCATTTGGGATACGGCCGCTGTATTACCAAACTCTTAATTCAGGCTTAATAATTTGCACATATTTATTTCGTCATATTAATAAACTTTTTCTACATTTTTATAAATATTTATTTAGATTGTTTATAGCCAGCTGAATTCTGCAACTTCTCTCAGCGCTGGCTCAAGGTGCAGAAACACCAGTGCAGTTTGCGATGGAGATGAGGCGAGACCTGGCGATGTGGTTTTTGTGGCGGCGGCGGAACTCGCACAATAATCTGATTAATGTGGGCAGCAGACTAATGAGACCGAAGGTGTCAAATTACTGGAAATTTCCAGAACAATCTTATAATCTTGTAATACAGGATGGTTTAAGTTATAAATCAGTTATAGAAACTGTTTTATTTAATCAGGCGAACAGATCAACATCCAGGTCCCTACCAAATCCACCATTAGCTTGATCAATTCTGTAAAAGTCTATTTAAATTCTGAAAACTGTACAAATGTTGTTGTTTTCCACCAAAGAGGCGGGATTAGCCGACGCAGAATAGTGACGTTTGTCTCTTGTTGATGACATGTAGGTGGCATGAATGCGACCTGTCCGGTCAGACTGCAGTCGCATGTGAAAATATCGGATATGCATCGGAATTAGGACCACATATCCAAGCGGCCTGGGTCGCATGTGAAAAAATCGGATCTGTGTCGTTCAGATTGTCAATAACAAATCGGGTACAGGTCGCATATGGGCAAAAAAATCGGATATGGGTCGTTTCAGGGTGCAGTCTGAACGTAGTCTCTGTGTCTCTGTCACGCTCTTATTTCAGAAAATATTTTAACACGTTAAATAAAAAAAGTCATTCCCTTCAGAAGTTCCTGAATTTCTCCCACAACACTACAAGATCAGCTAAACACCCACAGATGCGAGCTAGTAATTCCAGCTAGTTGACCTAGCATGTTTTGTGTTAGCTTTAGAGCCACACACCTTGTCAGAATCCCGACCAAAACAACTCTTACTTCACCCAACTTCATTTTTTTTACTTCATTTACTTCCATTACTTCATTTTTTAAAACTTATGTTTGATATTTTAGATTTCTAGAATTGCCGACTCACTCCTGAGCACGAGCAGCATTGCTCGGCTAGAATGCTAATTTATATTCCCTCTAAGCAGCCAGAAGTTTTTTTTTTTACTTTTCCTTCAGATTAAAGTCATTTCCTGGTTACTGATGTGTTTTCCGAGTTCATGAGATGATTCTGTGTTCATGTTCAATGCTTGTTTCTGACAAACAGTCGTATTTGCAAAAAGTTGAATTTTCAATCTTTTAATCAGAATCCTTTCTTCTTGATTTAGCGACACATCTGAGGGAAAGGTTCGTGTTCCAGACGATTCGTATCATTTCATTTGTCACTGTGTTTTCACATTGTTGATAAAGAAAAGAAAAAGGAAGAAGACTTCACCGCTATGTGCTCGTGAGATTGTAAAACCGCAGCCATTTGCTCAGGATCCATCGCATTCACTAGTTGCCTAGCAACGAAGATTACGTTCACGACTTTTTTTGTATTTGAACAACCAAAATAATAAAAAAAGGACAAGTTCAAAAAAATTTGACCTACAAATTAGCACTATTATGCATTGCAACTTTTAAGTATTTGTGGGCGTGGCTACAAACATGACATTCAGATCAAATCTCATGAAACATCATCAGAGCCGAATAACGGAGCTTTGCTGTTCACCCTCGAGGCTTATTTTCCTTTTTAAAGGTGACTTTGTTAAGAAATGTTTCTCATTAATAAGTAAATAAATGAATGAATAAACAAATGAATAATTCATCTTTTATTTATTAATTTATTTAATTCTTTTCTTTAGTTGTTCAATTTTCCCAAAAGGTATTTATGAAAATGTTTTATTTATTTATTTGTCTATTTATTTATCTGTCTGAGTATTTATTTACTTATTTAATTATTTATTCATTTATCTATCTACCTACTTGCCTATTTTTTTATTTAAATGCACACTTCTTTCTTTCTACAGTATGTTTATATACAGTGGTTATGAATGCATGTGATAATTAAATTAATTACATGCCCATTTCTTTCTTTCTTTATTATATATATATATATATATATATATATATATATATATATATATATATATATATATATATATATATATATTCACACATTTATTTATTTATTTAATCTATCAATCTTTCTCTTCATCCATCCACCAACCTGCATATATTCTTTCTTTCTTTCTTGGCCAGATAGAAACTTATTTATTTATTTATTTATTCATTTACATACTTACTTATATACGTTCCTTCCTTCTTTATGATTAATCCTTTAAATTTTTCTTATTTTTAATAAAACACACATCTGCCTTGTCTGTTTTTAATTCTTTTGAGCTGCAACAGGTTTTATTGAAGCAGCATGAAATTTGTGCAGGAAGCTCTATAATTCCCCCAGCTGTGATTTATTTATTCTGCAGCTCTGATAAAGCTGGACATCTGGCACACGACAGAAAGCGAACGTGACGACGATTTTTGGGAAAACAGTGTGTAACAGGTGGCTGCGTGGAAGCAGCAGAAGTACTAATAGCTCAGGATTTAACCGCGTCACAGCTTACACCCCGACTCACAACGACAGATCTGCTGCGTGCGTTTTATTATTATTATACTTTTAACATATTTTTATACCTTTTAAACCCTTACAGGAAACTTTCAAGAAATTATTTAATTTTTTTACTGTTGCAAAATTTATGTTTAAAGATCAAATACAGTAATAAGAAAACAAAAGTTTTTTTTTTCTTTTTAAATGATACCATTTCAAGCATGAAAGTCAAAAATTATCAGTTTTTTAAACTATGTGGGTAAATTTCTAAAAAAAATTAACAATAATAATAAAAATGGTGTTTAGAGCTCAATAAGCTCAAAACAAGATGGAAAGAGCAAAAAAAAAATCTCTTATTTTTTCTAAATTACAGGACACTAAAATTTGTTGTAGCTTTTTCCTCCACAAAAAAAAAATCATCTTGATGTATATTAATATTTATCATTTCCTCTCTGCGAGGACCTGTCCGAGGTGCTGGAAATAAAAAGAGAAACCAGAGAGAAAAAATAACACACACACACACACACACACACACACACACCTCGAGGCTAATTTATGCCAGCGTGAAGCAACAGCTGTTAATGCGAGCTCGAACAGATCAGCTTCATAAATTATGCAAATGAGGAAACCTCTTGTTAGCACTTTTTCAACACTTGCTAAATCCTGTTCTGTCACGTTTTTTGGACAGATTTTGGTCATTCAGTCTTTACAACACTTTAGAATCTTTGCTTTGTTGAAATTTTAAGGTGTTTTGAAGAAATACAACCTTCAGGAGTCGCAGGTTTTGTTTTGTCAGTGATCTGCAGGTTGCTGATCTCCTGTGAGGTCTGATTACAGCTGAATAAAGGCAGAAAAAAAAACATTTTAAATTAGATATATATTTCTTAAAAACTGATTTTCTCTCTGTAAAGGATCGCAGCTTCTCTGTGCTGTTGTGCAGCTTTTTCTGATCCAAGGTCACGACAAACTAAAGAAACAAATACGCAAACAAATCGTCTTTCTGGTTCAACCCTGATAACTGTTTACACCTGAAGACCTGAAAAAGGGTTCTGGATCACTTCGCTTTTTAAATGTGTAATATTTATTTTTATAAAGGATCTCCAAAAACTACAAAAAAAAAAACCCTTTTAGGATAAAACATCAACATTTTTCAAGTTTTAAGTCGTTAAAAGTGACGATACGCAACCTAAATTTCCTCAGTTTGTTATTATTTAGTGGTTTAGAAATCATTGGAGTGATATTTCTGTAGGCTGTTTGAGGTAATATTAATAAAATTTATTATTTATATTTGTATAAACAAGAAATAATAAATAGCTAATTGGAAAGATGTTGGAAATTTAGAGTATAGACAAGTGTGAATGAGTTAAACATTTGGGTAAAATTAAAAATAAATTGTCCAGTTTGGTGAAAAATGGATAATGATTATTGAACAATGATTGAAAAAAACAAACAGAAACAAACAAACAAACAAACAAAAACAAATAAAAATCAAGTCAGCCATGGAGAGATATCAGGATGTAAATGAGCCCTTATAGTGTTTTATGAAAACGTCTAGAGGAACTGAAGTAAACACACACACACACACACACACACACACACACACACACACACACACACTCTGAGCTCGGCCCTTAGGGAGGGTGTTGGAGTTTGTGGTTGAGGCAATTTCATTACACAGCGGAATATCTGGGAGTTAAAGCCGGAGGGAAGGCCATCAGAAAACTCTCTCTCCCTCTCTGTGTCTGTCTCTCTCTCATTCTCTCTCTCTCTCTGTCTGTCTCTCTGTCTTTCTGTCTGTCTCTGTGTCTCTCTCTGTGTCTGTCTCTCATTCTCTCTCTGTCTGTCTCTCTCTCATTCTCTCTCTGTCTGTATTTCTCTGTCTCTCTCTGTCTTTCTGTCTGTCTCTGTTTCTCTCTCTGTCTGTCTCTGTGTCTCTCTCTCTCTCCCCCCGTCTCTCTCTCCCCCCGTCTCTCTCTCTCCCCGTCTCTCTCTGATTATGGAGACATTGGGGTGCACGGCGTCGTTTGCCTATTGGATTTACCCGAGGATAACTATAATCGAGAGCTCTTCAGCTTTAATTGTAGTCATTTGGGTCAACACACAGCTGGGGAATGATGGGTCTTGGAGGGGCTTCAGCTCGAATCTATACCGCGTCTGGAAAAGAAATCAAGCGTACAAAAGGACGTGAGGACACGAGGACAGACCGTCCTTATGTTCAATAAACAGATTGAGTGAAGTATTCGTACGCAGGCCAAAACTGTGGCATTTCAACTCAATCACTAATAATTTCATTTTATTTTATTTGTTTTTACTATAATACGCTTTAAAACTGATTTTCTCCATGAGAACAGGCCGTCCTTTTTGCTTCTCCTTCGTCTAACCCTAATATTATCTTTTTCTTTGAATTTAACTTCGTATTCTAACGTTTCTTTGACCTCGACTGATGATGAGCTGATAGGCTTTAACTACATAAAAAAAAGAACCACAGTTCAGTGACGTGTCTCGTAACGTCTTCACACCTCATGTCCGTCACATCACATCACACCGCACGTCGCTGACTGGGTCACAGAACACGCCAGAACAAGATCAATAAGGAAATGAAATTAAATACAGGATTCTTATTTACACGTCATACTTATTGAGGGTTTAAGTGTAGAAGAAAAGAATGCAATCAATAAAAGAAAAAAAATCAGATCTGAAAAAGTTAAAGGGTGCAAAAGATAAAGAAAGTGATGATGAAATGCAGACTTCAATAAATAATAACTAAAAAGAAATAAAACAATTTTGACTGTTTTTATAATTTATAATAAAAAAGTAAAAATTTTGAAAACATTAAAAAAATAAAACTGACTTTAATTCACTAATTCATTTATTTTTATACTGAACTACAGTTATAGATCTATCATGCTCTCCAAAAAAAACCTTTATAATTTTTTTTAATAAAAGGTTAAGAAATAAGACCTACAGTCTTGAACTCATCTTCACAGTATTTAAGTAATTAAATTATTTATTTGTATTTAAGTACAATTACCATACTTACCATATATATTTATTATTATTTTAAAATATTATATATGTAAAATCGGGGCGGCACAGTGGTGTAGTGGTTAGCGCTGTCGCCTCACAGCAAGAAGGTCCGGGTTCAAGCCCCGGGGCCGGCGAGGGCCTTTCTGTGTGGAGTTTGCATGTTCTCCCCGTGTCCGTGTGGGTTTCCTCCGGGTGCTCCGGTTTCCCCCACAGTCCAAAGACATGCAGGTTAGGTTAACTGGTGACTCTAAATTGAGCGTAGGTGTGAATGTGAGTGTGAATGGTTGTCTGTGTCTATGTGTCAGCCCTGTGATGACCTGGCGACTTGTCCAGGGTGAACCCCGCCTTTCACCCGTAGTCAGCTAGGATAGGCTCCAGCTCGCCTGTGACCCTGTAGAACAGGATAAAGCGGCTACAGATAATGAGATGAGGAAGTGAGCATTATTATCTGTGTTAAATAAAAGTCTCAGGGTTAGAAAATGCAAGAATATAAATAATTTAAGAATTAAGACCTGCAGAGTTCAATTTCATTCACACACCCGTTCATTCTTTCATCCATCTGTCTGTATTTAATGACTCCACCTCCATGCACTTTTTCTCCTTTATAAAAAAGTTATTAATTTGTTCTCATGGTTGAGATTTATGTTCCTCTGTAGCTGTTGATCTCACACTCGTCTCTCAGACCTGTTGATCTTCCTAACATCGCTCTGTCAGTAAGTTTGGGTTCAGTCCTCACACACACACACACACACACACACACACACACACACACACCTCCCTCAGAAAAATAAAAGACTTAAAAAAATGTGATTCTCTCTTTTCCAAAAGTCCTGATCTCTCTCTCTCTCTCTCTCTCTCTCTCCTTAAAACACATCAGGAGGTTAATCATTGATCCAGATTCATATTTAATTTATCCTGTACATTCCCTTCATCTGCATGGATATCATGAAAACACACACACACACACACACACACACACACACACACACTGAGATGCAAAGAACAATACCATCAGACTGATTAATAATAATAATAATAATAATAATAATCCTATGATGAGGAGGAAAAGCCCCACCCCTCTCCTCATGTTCTTAAACATTTATCTGTCAACATGTCTCACATTAAAGAAGATTAAATTCACTGATATTGTTAAAGCGGATTAGAGAAACGTCTTACGTGTGCAGGAGCGCCGGAGATGGAGGGATGGAGGGATGGAGAGATGGAGGAGGGGGAGGAGCAGGAGGTCTGGATGACATGGAGACGCTCGCGCTCCGTCCTTTGCGCCTCCGCTGCCTGCGGCCCCTTTAAAGCGCCACTGCGTCCCCACGGGCAGCCAATCAGAGAGCAGCGCTGCCGTGACGTCACCGCGCCGAAAAAGAACTGGGAAAAGGGGAGGGGGGAGGGGGGCGTGGCGCTCTGAGAAGGAGAAAAAAAATCCTTCAAAATAAAAGTCCGGGGTTTTGCGTTGCCATGGTTACGACAGGCCTCTTACCCCGAAGTGTGCGAGGTTATTTTTAGAGTTTACAGTGAAAAACATTTTAATGAAATTAATAAGCTGTATTGTATCAAGTATTATAATCATAACAAAACAATCAACAAGTTGTTGATTCATGTTTTATTAAATGCTGTTTGAGCAAATATTTTAAACACAGCGTAATGAAAGCGTGAATAAAAACATCTCATTAACATCTCATTAAAACCGTCATTTCTGATTAAAACTCTTTCACAGTGGGCTTTTTTCCCCCTGACAGAAGTATCTTTACTTCTGCGATAACAACAACAACAACAAAAGCAGCAGCAACAACAACAAAATCAACAACAACAACAACAACAACAAAAGCAGCAGCAACAACAACAAAAGCAGCAGCAACAATGACAACAATGACAACAACAGCAACAACAACGACAACAATGACAACAACAACAATAATAACAACAACAATGACAACAAAAGCAGCAGTAACAACAACAATGACAATGACAACAAAAGCAGCAACAGCAACAACAATGACAACAACAAAAGCAGCAGCAACAATGACAACAACAGCAACAACAATGACAACAACAACAAAAGCAGCAGCAACAACAATAATGACAACAAAAATAACAAAAGCAGCAGCAGCAGCAGCAACAACAACAACAACAACAACAACAACAACAAAAGCAGCAACAGCAACAACAATGATAGCAACAACAACAAAAGCAGCAACAACAATGACAACAACAACAAAAGCAGCAGCAACAACAACAATGACAACAAAAGCAACAACAATAATAACAACAATGACAACAAAAGCAGCAGCAACAATAACAACAACAACAAAAGCAGCAACAACAACAATAACAACAACAAAAACAAAAGCAACACCAATAACAACACCAAAAGCAGCAACAACAACAATAACAACAAAAGCAGCAGCAGCAACAACAACAACAACAACAACAACAACAACAACAACAACAACAACAGCTGGAACAAAACAATTTCCCAGCTTGGGATCAGTAAAGTAAATCTATCCATCTACCTATCAAAAACTATAACAACAACAACAGCCAAATTGAATTACACACACACACACACACACACACACACACACACACACACACACACACACACACACACACACAGGATTTACCTCATATTTCACAGCTTTTCTGTCAAGGAACAAACATCATAATGTGCAGAGGAAGTGCATTAGTGCGGAGTTAGCGTTCTGTCGCTACCCTGAGATTTAGAATCGGGGAAACACTTTGAGCGTCGAGTTCAGGAGGTTAATAAACTGTAATGAGTATAAATCCCTCACTGTGTGAATGATGGTGATCTATAAACCCTGTCTTTCAGAGTTTAGCTTTGAGTTTATTTGTTTCTTGGTTTCTCTGAGCATTGCACTTTAAATTCTAACGCAGCGAAGATTAGCAAACTAAAACATCATTCTGTTTCTCAGTGTTAGCTCTTATTTAGCTAGAAACGCAGCTAGCCAGGGTTAGCAAAAGACTCGTGTAGGATATCAGTTTTGACAGATCAAATCTATCAGTGATCAAAGTTTTGCTGACTCTTTCACCGCGCCACAATTCTATTGTTTTATAAAGAGATTAATCAAAATTATGTCATAAATATGAAACCATCAATCATGGGTGACGTCTTCATTTCCTTTCGCTGGGTATAAGCTGGTGTATTAGCGATCAATAAATTATATTCCTAAACAAAGAGAACAAAGATAATTGTTTACTGTAAACGAGCTATAATTACATGGTATACACAGGAAGTATATCATTTTAGCACCATTTTGTTGTTAGCTAGTTAGCATTCATGAGATACAGGTGAATCTTTTTTCAAATACTCCAAAGTAAAGCACAAAACAGACCAAGACAGGCCACGCCTTTTGGTTATGTTAGCTAATTATTAGCTAGCTAATGTAAACAAGTTGTAAGCAATGTAAACTGTAAAAAAAATTACATCACAGAGATAAACTTCTAGAATTCTCCCTCAATTTTATCACAATGATGTAACACTCTGTGTATGTTTCTCTATCTGTATGTGACATGTCTGATCAGGTGGTGTGTGTGTGTGTGTGTGTGTGTGTGTGTGTGTGTGTGTGGACATGTACAGAGGAGCTAGAAGGAGTTGGTGGTCATGATCATTTGGGGAGAGAAACTCCTCCTGAGCACGTCGGTCCTGGCCATGTGCTTGTGGAGGCGCCTTCCAGACTGCAGCCATCAGAACAGACTGTAGTTGGTGTGTGTGTGTGTGTGTGTGTGTGTGAGATCCTTTGAGATCTTTCCTGCTCTGCTCCTGGACCTCCTGGTGTAGATGTCCAACAGGAACCTGGTGACCCTCTGCAGGGCTTTGTGCTCAGCACTGCAGTGATGTTCCCAGTGAGGATGCTCTCTCTCTCTCTCTCTCTCTCTCTCTCTCTCTCTCTCCCTCTCTCTCTCTCTCTCTCTCTCTCTCTCTCTCTCTCATGGAGGTATAGAAGGACATCTGGATAGCTGAGCAGATACTGAGCTTCCTCAGATGATAAAGATGCTGTCTTGCTTTACATATTATGGTCAAAGTGTGAAGAGTTCATGTACCCAAAGCTTCTCACTATGTTCTCTGCTGCTTCCTTCTGAACATCTGCAACCAGTTCTTTAGTCACCACTGGGACAGCATCTCCACTTCATCCACATCCAGTAGATCTTCTCATCATTCATCCTTCTTGGTGCTCAGACGTACCACCAGTGTGTCATGTGCAAACATCAGATGGGTCCTGGAGTCGTGTTTGGCTCCACAGTGGAGCTCCTGATCATCACTCTTATTTCTTTATTCATGTCTGCTACATGGTTTTCACTGCGGCAGCCATGTTTCTTCACGTGCTCTGAGTGTTTTAATGAAAGCATGAGGATGGGGATCGGGGGCGTCGAAAGCCTCATCGTGAAACTCTTGAATAAAATGAAACATTGTTTTTCAGTGCCGTAAATAGATGTCAGATTTCATCAGCAGCCAACGATAAACAGGTTTACAAATATGCAGTGCAGGAAGGGTTTGCAATGCAAAGTATCCGCCCACATGGCGTGCACACACACACACACACACACACACACACACACACACACACACACACACCACGTGCTAATTGGCTGCATTTTTATGACAGCTGGCTGTTGATTTAAGTAACTCATTTGAATGGCAAAATGACCCTCTATCTATCTATCTATCTATCTATCTATCTATCTATCTATCTATCTATCTATCTATCTATCTATCTATCTATCTATCTATCTATCTATCTATCTATCTATCTATCTATCTATCTATCTATCTATCTATCTATCTATCTATCTATCTATCTATCTATCTATCTATCTATCTATCTACACAGCAAATTCCCCAGTGTTGAATTAACACTTTCAGAGTTCATTTGTGTCCAATGGGACATATATAAACACAGTAGGGTGTTAAATCAACACTCTGGGTGTTAATTCAACACTGGGGATTTTACTATCTATCTATCTATCTATCTATCTATCTATCTATCTATCTATCTATCTATCTATCTATCTATCTATCTATCTATCTATCACATGATTAGCTTTTAATAACAATTAAGAAAAATACTTTTCAATCAATTCCAAAACTAGTTGTATGTATAAACCTATAAATAAATAGATAAATAATAATAATAATAATAATAATAATAATAATAATAATAATAATAATAATAATAATAATACATTACTAATTAAATCAAATTAAATTAATCATAATAATAATTGTAATAAAATGCTACTAAATAAGTTCATACATAAAATGACAGAAAAGAAAAAAATAAATATTATAATTTCTTTTGTCAACAGATGAACTTAATTTTTTTTCATGATTTATTTCTGTTTTTTCTCCCTTCATGATACAAAAATATATTTTTCCTCGCAAAATTAACATGTATATGAAAATACAGAAAAATTCCTCATAATTATAATCTTACTTGGAGAATATTCATGTTAAATAATTCTACTGTAATTGTGCTGGACTCTGAAAGTGCCTGGTGAATCTCTCTCTCTCTCTCTCTCTCTCTCTCTCTCTCTTCACCTTCAGCATGTTCCCAGAAATTATACCGTGAACCGTGTTGCATTGTGGGATATGGTATGCCATAAAGACAGCCCTGGTGCATGCTGGGAGTCTTTATAAATCTATACCGCTTGATTAAAAAAAACAAAAACGAAAAGCAGCCTGAGCCTCAAATGTGTTCATCAGTTCGTCAGCGTGGAGAGTGACGTGTCTCGCCTGTGAGCCATAACGGTTCCTACGTCCCTGTTTACATCACAGTGTTCCCTCAGCAGCTTCTCTTTATTCTCTCACTCCAAGTTCAGAAGAAAAATACCGTGCAGCTTGTCATGTTACTGAGTGTAAACTCCTCTGTCCTGAAGACGCTACAGCTTCATCTCTGACTAAACTTTATTAGGAACACCCAGACATACACCCACCTGCTGTTTTCTGCAGTTCTCTAATCAGCCGATCCCTCAATGCATCAAATCCCACAGATACAAATCAAGAGCTTCAGTTAATGTTCACAATGTTCAACCATCAGAATGGGAAAAATTGTGATCTCAATTTTTGTGTGACTTTCTGTCACTGTGGTATGGGTGTTGGTTTGAGCCAGATGGACTGGTTTGAAACTGGTATTTCAGAAACTGCTGATCTCCTGGGGTTTTCACACACAACAGTCTCTAGAGTTTACACAGAATGGTGCAGAAAACAAAAAACACTGAGTGAGTGAGCGACAGTTCTGTGGGTGGAAACAAACGCCTTGTTGATAAGAGAGGGTCAGAAGGGAATGGACAGATTTGAGGTGGTTCAAACTTTTTTTTTGCAAGGAAGGATATAGTAACTCATATAATCACTCTTTACAACCGTGATGAGCAGAAAAGCATCTCAGCATGTAACAGAAAACAGAAAAACGCATTGGGTTCCACTCCTGCAGCCAAGAACAGGGATCTTAGAATCAACAACAAGTTCCTATTAAAGTGGCCGGGGAGGGTATTTCTGCTTACAGAAACCAACAATCAACAATTAACTATGTTTTTAATCTGTTTATGTCGTGTATGTTATCTTTCTGTAGGGATGGATTGCCATGCCGTAGCCATAGTAATAATTTATGAACCATCTTCTCCCTTTCACTGTACAGCATTGAACACACCAATCCCTGTACTCGATGCCATGTTCTATCTCCGCCCATTCTTCTGACTTCCTGTAATGGTATTGGATACAGAGATGATACCAAATACAGTGACGTCACGACTGTGCTTTAAACCCGTGGTGGAATCGAAATTCTTTCTCTCTGGTGGTGGGTTTCCAGAGACAGGTCGTTGCATCTGTGCTACAGGAGAACAAAGGACAAAGAACGAGCTATTGATACCGGACCTTTAGCTAAAGTTCAATGTATTTGATCTTCGCATAGTTGCAATAATAACTGAACCGGTTAGTTACTGCAGCCCAAGCAGTATTTCAAAGAGAAAAGGCGACCGGATCCCTTTTCCCTTTCTCAAGGTCAATGAACTACAAACAAGATTCCTTCCAGATCATCAGACAACCGACAGGACACCGAAGATCTTCAGCCAACGAGCTGTAAAAGTGAAAGGAACAGAACTGTTTTCTTCCTGGACCTGCCCTCCACGCTGTCTTCGGATAACCGCCAAACAAGTGCGATCTCAAGTAAGGCTGGCATCTGGGCAATTGTTAGTCTTAGTTGTGGCTAGTTAATGTGAACAGTGTTGTTTATTTGAATTCATTTATGGTTTAAATGTACACATTTTGATTCACATGAAAGTCGGTCTTAGACTGCGTGTTGTTTGATTTACTTTGTTTACTATCTGTATTTAGTTAGATCGTGCATGCATTCTCTCTCTCTCTCTCTCTCTCTCTCTCTCTCTTTTTAACTCCCTCCATTGCACCACACCCCTCAACATTGGGATTTCAGGAGTAGCTAAGGATTGAGTAGAAGTTTGGCTTTGAGGCCTAGCACAAAGGCTCGTGCATTCCATTCACAGCCTCACTCCCCTCCTCCTTGTCGTGCACCTGCGCATGCCCTCTCTCCCTAGCTCCTCCTCATCTCGTTAGTGCGCAGCTGCGCACACGCATGCACACACCTACACTCACTCACACACTCACACACACACACACACACACTCTTACACAGACACTCTCACACAGACACACATAAACACGTGATTTCCCTCTCACATTTTAACAGCCACTCGCCCCACACTGTAAACTTGCATATAGCTTATTACTTCTGATCATTAGTGCCTTAGTTATCATCATATACACTACTGATTCTTATTTGTATACATTGTATCACCATTTATATTGAATTATTCCTTGGCTGCTATTGTTGCTATATCTGATCAGTATTAGTTCGCTAATTCATGTCAGCTTTTTCAATAAATGGTATCTTTGTAATAAACTTTGTCCTGTTTATTGCTACAACGTCCACTGAGTGCCAACCTCTGCCAAACAAGTATTCTAATTGCCTTCATCCATTGGGTTGTTATATGAATGTTATAGCTCTAGAGTAAACGCATTACATTAGAGCTACAATACTCACTAAACTATAGCAACATCACCACTAAGTTATTCTATTGATTTTAATAGTTTAGCTATAAACTATTAGACACTTGAATTAATAATTAATTAATTTATGAGACTGATCCCTTTTTACATGAGACTGATTTGATAAGCCTATTGCACCTACATTTCTTTCTTTCTTTCTTTCTTTCTTTCTTTCTTTCTTTCTTTCTTTCTTTCTTTCTGACATTGATTTTCATTCCCCTTTTCTCCCATTTTTTCTATTTTTTTGGTTTGGTTGTCAGTTAATCAGTTTCTTTCTTTTTATTTAGTTTAACATATTTTCAAGTTTCTTCGTTTACATTTTCAGGTTCTTTCCTTCTTTCTTTCTAAAGATCAATGATTTTTAATGCATTTATGGATTATGGGATATCCTCAGTCCCTGTGAATGAGCTGTTACTATGGAAACATTAACGTATCAGAACAAGTGTATTAATATAAACCTGAGCTGCTGTTATAGCCGAGCTCCACGTACACAAAGTGTGTGGCAGTGAAGCTCTATGCTTAAGAGAATATGGTAAAGGATCGACCTGATGTTTGATGGCTTTTACGACTGTACGACAACTGTACATCCAAATTACATCCGTGCACCACCACAGGGAACCTGATAGTAAGTGCAAGGCAATGTCTCTCACAAACACCTCACCACCGGACAATGAAATTTGTATCTTTATTTACATAAGATAGATGGGTTTTTACCCAGCACTAATTTTTTATTTGCTTTTTAAAAATTAATGAGGGATTATTTACTAACACATTTTACACTCATCGGGACTCTGCTTTTAGGCAGCGCTTAAATATATAGATATTAGAAAATTAATCAACACCTTCTGACCAATCACAATCCAGCGTTATCAGGGCAGGATTTCTGTAAATTACTGAGACTTGTGATCTAATGGATATCACATGATGAATTGGTTGTATCGTTCCAGTCCTGCATGCAAACATGCTCAAGGACATGTGTCGTACTTTTCCTCTTTGCGTACATGTGTGAGGGGGTTTAACGATACCCTCTCAGTGTTCTGGTGTGTCATTGGTGACATTTTGGGAGCTGTGGGAAAATGTGACACTTTCCTTTCCTTCAATTGAGCACGCAGTTGTATTTGGGCCGAAACCTTTGTAGGAGCTGCACAGGACGGAGCCGATTTAAATGCCAGCGTCTCCTCCTGAGCAGTAACAAGCGAGATTAAATTGCCATCTATGTCCAACAAAGAAATTGGGAAATGACGTTAGATTTTGCTTTAGTGTTAATGTTATCCACTTAGGGGATGATGGCAGTTGCAGGGACGCACAAGCTGCCATTTTACATTTCCATAATTTCCTCAAAAAAAAGAAAAAAGAAGGAAAGAAGAAGAAGCCAGGAGGGAGATATTTTCCAAGCTGAGTGTACTATTTACTTCCCCATTGTGTAGCAGTCCTGCTTTCTCACGTTGTGCTGCTTTTGTGTGTGGTGTGTGCTTGTGTGTGTGTTATAACACATTTGTGCATTTGCATGATTGTTGTATTGTGATGCATTTAGGGTTTTTTGTGGCATTTTACAATAAAGAGTGTGTTTGGTGACAGTTTTACTTCACTTTTCAGCGCAGGAAGGATTTACAGAGTGTTTAGGGACAGCAGAGGGTCTGTGTGTGTGTGTGTGTGTGTGTGTGTGTGTGTGTGTGTGTGTGTGTGTGTGTGTGTGTGTGTGTGCGTATGTGTGTGTGTGCACGCGTGTGTGTGTATTACACACTACTCAGTAAAATAACAGTGCATGAGGATTTCACTCAGATAGATATATAGATAGATAGATAGAAAGATAGATAGATAGATAGATAGATAGATAGATAGATAGATAGATAGATAGATAGATAGGTTTATGCCCTTTATTGGGAAATTTGGGTGCTGTACCATCAAAAATGCAACCAAGAGCGAAATATTCCTAAAGGACACACATCCATCCGAGTAATCATTTTTTCAATAATCAATTTAGTTAAAATGCTCTCATGCTGTCACTCTATCTATCCCCCTTTTCAATCTGTATCCATTATGAATAAAAGAAAACATGGAAAACAAAAACCCATGTTTTTTTTTCTTCTTCTTTCCATTTTATTTCCCCAAAACAAACAAGGATGGTTTAATATTCAAAAAGCATAAGAATTGTGAATTGCATTCTTAACAGTGATGTATGAAATGGGCAAAAAACATTATTTAAAAAGAATCTTAAAAAGTTCATAAAAACAAACAAACAAACAAACAAACAAACAAACAAACAAACAAACAAACAAACAACCCTTGTTTCATCCAAAGACATGAAGTGCCACCAGTAGGGGGCGATATGAAGATTTAAACAGGGATGATATGAGGAAAATTTGCTAAACGAATGCGGAAAGACAGCGTCATTGGAGCTGTATACAGATGACCGTATATGGTCATCGATAAAATGTTTACTAATCTGTATGACATCAGGGTAGAGAAATGTTCATCCAGGAGCATCCACAGGTTTTACCAAGAACGCAAGCTGAGAAGGAAAAGATGAGTGGAGGACAACCTGCTAGAAATGTCAGGGTCCATGAAAGAGGTCCATTTGTCCACTCAGAATATTATTCCCAGTCGGGGTCATGGTTGGATTTCAGAGCCAGTCACCAGGTGCCAGGTGCAAGGTGGGAGACGTCACCCTGACTGGGACGCCAATGCATCACAGATGGGAGTAGGGTTTTGATATAAATAATCTGACTGCTGCAAATACTTATTAAACACAATGATACTGTTGGATCAACACGTTTACAGACAGGTTTACTGATGTGTTTACATCACATTTATCATCATGTTTATGGACATGTTTCTTCTTCTTTCTTCATTTTCCCCATAGCCAGCAAGGGCTGTAGGGGCACCAGTGATGATATTTTGACAGTCCATCATTGGTGTGTCTGAGGCATTTAAACTAAGCAGAGCCCATCCCTTTCCAAGCTTGATCAATGGATGACTTAGAGTAGCCAGTTAGCCTAACTGCATGTCTTTGGACTGTGGAGGAAACCGGAGCACCCAGAGGAAACCCACACAGACACGGGGAGAACAACTGACATGCTTACCTACACATTTACTTTCACATTTATTGATGTGTTTACTGCCGTTTTTGCTATCACATTTACCATCATGTTTACCAAAGTGTTTACCATCGGATTTACAGTGGTGCTTGAAAGTTTGTGAACCCTTTAGAATTTTCTATATTTCTGCATAAATATGACCTAAAACATCATCAGATATTCACACAAGTCCTAAAAGTAGATAAAGAGAACCCAGTTAAACAAATGAGACAAAAATATTATACTTGGTCATTTATTTATTGAGGAAAATGATCCAATATTACATATCTGTGAGTGGCAAAAGTATGTGAACCTCTAGGATTAGCAGTTAATTTGAAGGTGAAATTAGAGTCAGGTGTTTTCAATCAATGAGATGACAATCAGGTGTGAGTGGGCACCTTGTTTTATTTAAAGAACAGGGATCTATCAAAGTCTGATCTTCGCAACACATGTTTGTGGAAGTGTATCATGGCACGAACAAAGGAGATTTCTGAGGACCTCAGAAAAAGCATTGTTGATGCTCATCAGGCTGAAAAAGGTTACAAAACCATCTCTAAAGAGTTTGGACTCCACCAATCCACAGTCAGATAGATTGTGTACAAATGGAGGAAATTCAAGACCATTGTTACCCTCCCCAGGAGTGGTCGACCAACAAAGATCACTCCAAGAGCAAGGCGTGTAATAGTCAGCGAGGTCACAAAGGACCCCAGGGTAACTTCTAAGCAACTGAAGGCCTCTCTCACATTGGCTAATGTTAATGTTCATGAGTCCACCATCAGGAGAACACTGAACAACAATGGTGTGCATGGCAGGGTTGCAAGGAGAAAGCCACTGCTCTCCAAAGAGAACATTGCTGCTCATCTGCAGTTTGCTAAAGATCACGTGGACAAGCCAGAAGGCTATTGGAAAAATGTTTTGTGGATGGATGAGACCAAAATAGAACTTTTTGGTTTAAATGAGAAGCGTTATGTTTGGAGAAAGGAAAACACTGCATTCCAGCATAAGAACCTTATCCCATCTGTGAAACATGGTGGTGGTAGTATCATGGTTTGGGCCTGTTTTGCTGCATCTGGGCCAGGACGGCTTGCCATCATTGATGGAACAATGAATTCTGAATTATACCAGCGAATTCTAATGGAAAATGTCAGGACATCTGTCCATGAACTGAATCTCAAGAGAAGGTGAGTCATGCAGCAAGACAATGACCCGAAGCACACAAGTGGTTCTACCAAAGAATGGTTAAAGAAGAATAAAGTTAATGTTTTGGAATGGCCAAGTCAAAGTCCTGACCTTAATCCAATGGAAATGTTGTGGAAGGACCTGAAGCGAGCAGTTCATGTGAGGAAACCCACCAACATCCCAGAGTTGAAGCTGTTCTGTATGGAGGAATGGGCTAAAATTCCTCCAAGCCGGTGTGCAGGACTGATCAACAGTTACCGCAAACGTTTAGTTGCAGTTATTGCTGCACAAGGGGGTCACACCAGATACTGAAAGCAAAGGTTCACATACTTTTGCCACTCACAGATGTGTAATATTGGATCATTTTCCTCAATAAATAAATGACCAAGTATAATATTTTTGTCTCATTTGTTTAACTGGGTTCTCTTTATCTACTTTTAGGACTTGTGTGAAAATCTGATGATGTTTTAGGTCATATTTATGCAGTAATATAGAAAATTCTAAAGGGTTCACAAACTTTCAAGCACCACTGTTCCATCAAGTTTGCTGATGAGTTTACCTTCAAATTTACTGATGTGTTTACCATTACATTTACTCACATGTTTACTGAGAAGTTTAGTGACATTTTTACCTTCATATTTAACCTCATGTTTACCAATGTGTTTACCAACATGTTTATCTTCACATTTACTGATGTGTTTACTAGCATGTTTACTGAAGTGTTTAGCTTCACATTTGCCATTACATTTACTGACACATTTACTGGCACATTTACCAATGTGTTGACCTTCATATTTAGCATCATGCTTACTGACTTGTTTACCTCGTTCATCAACCTGCACTTTGAGATTCCCTACAGGTTGTTGTCCACTCATCCTTTCAAAAAGAAATCCACCAAAAACTCAGTACATATTCCAAAACAGCACGTTCACTGTAAAACACCTGCTAAAATACAATAAAATACTGTTTTTTGTAAAATCATAGCCAAATCAATAACCAAGTAAATTTATTACAAAAACATTTTCCATTTTTTAAAAATATATCAAAATGTTTATGGATTGAATTAATGAAAAACAGATTGCTATTCAGAGTAATTTCTTTCTTTCTTTCTTTTGTAGAGACCCCTAGCACTCAGACTTGGACAAAGACTCAGGAGACAGAAGTGCAGTGGAAAAACAAGTGGTGTTTTATTTACACAATGGTAGGGAATGAGAAAAAGGGAGTCCAGGTGCGAGGTGTTGGTGATTCTTCCAGTCCTGGCGTGATGAAGTCCACTTGAGACTGCGAGAGCTCCACTGGTTCAGGAAAGCATTGAGGAGGAGAGCTGCTTCATTCCGGATACAGGTGGGTGCTGTCGGAGCTTGAATCTGTCAGCAAATACAGAAAGCAGAGCAGACTTGTTACTTCCTCTCACCATCCTCCTTCTCACCCAACTGGTGAAGTCGTATTCTCTTTTATCCTTCTTAAGCCTCACACCCAGGCCGGTCTCAGAAACGTCAGTGTGCACCAGGAAAGGCTGTGGGAAGTCTGGGTTCTGCAGCACAGATTTACTGGTGAGGGTTGTTTTCATGTTGAGAAGGCTTGCTCCACTGCTGTCGTCCACCAGACTTTGACTGGTTCTCCTTTCCTGGTCAAATCTGAGAGGGGGGAGGCTATAGAGGAGAAGCAAGGCATGAATACCCTGTCTGTAATACCCTGCCAACCCCCAAAAAGCATGTACCTAGCACTTCATGGTGGGCAAGGGATAGTTCTTCACTGCCTCAAGCTTCTTGTCCTGAGGTTTCAGGAGGCCTTGACCGAAGTGATTGCCCAGGTACTGTGTTTCAGTGAGTCCCAGGTAACACATCCAGGGGTTGGCAGTCAGCCTGTCTTGCCAGAGTTCAAACAGCACCTGCCTGATGTGGTGTATGTGTTCTTGCCAGGTGTAGAAGAGGACAATGACATCATTGAGGTAGGTGGCCACATAGGACCGATAAGGCTGAAGGAGAACGTCCATCAGGCACTGAAAGGTTGCTGGTGCTCCATGCAGGCTGAAGGGGAGAGCCTGGTACTGCCAGTGGCCTGTGGTGGTGTTGAATGCTGTCTTAGGCCTGGAATTGGGGATGAGGGTCACTGGTCAGTAGTCTTTTGTTAGGTCCAGCGTTGAGATGAAACAGGCTCTCCCCAGGCACTTGATGAGGTTATCCACATGGGGCATCAGATAGCTCTTGAACTCAGAGACATGGTTTAGCTTTCTGAAGTCATTGCACACTCTGAGTGATCCATCAGGCTTAGGGACAATAACTATGGGGCTGTACCAGGGGCTGGTGGACTCTTTGGTGATGCTGAACTGGAGCATACGGGCTACTTCCGCCTCTATAACCTGGCGGTGGGCTTATAGAACCCAGTAATGCTGTTTTTAGACCACCACTCCCAGTGGCATTTTGATCTTGTGTTGCAGTATGTGTGTGGACACATCCCCGAATTGATCCTCCAGTTCTCTGAGTTCCTGCATTTGGGCCGGCATAAGTTCTTCCCCATGGTGAACCTGCTCATTGATGGTGCTGTGAGGGATAGAGAGGGCAGAGAGCACTGGAGCAGGTTCAATCCATTTTTTATGCACACTGACATGGTAAAGCTTACCAGCTTACCCAGCTGCTGCAGGCGGTAATTCACTGGGCCTACTCTCTCTGTGATGGTGTAGGAGCCTTGCCAATGGGCCAGAAACTTGCAGGCACTACTGGGGATGAATAGAAGTACTCTGTCACACTGTTGGAATTTGCAGGGCTGTGCTGGGTGATTGTAAACACACTTTCACTCCTGCTATGCTGCCTGCATGTGTTCCTTGACTATGGGTGCCATGCCCTCTATTCAGTCTTGTGGCTCTTGGATGTATTTGATGACAGAGTGGAATGGCACAGGCTGGCTCTCACAGGACTCTTTGGTCACATCAAGCAGGCCCCTGGGCCCTCGTCCAAATGGGAGCTTGAATGATGTAAACATCGTGAAGGCCTGAGGAGTCTCTCGGATGGCAAAGTGCAAGTATGGAAAGAGTAGGTCTCAGTTGTGTCCCTCTTCATCAACTACTCACTGTAGCAGCCTTTTCAGAGTTTGATTAAACCTTTGGATGAGTCCATCGGTCTGCGGGTGTTAGATGGAGATTTTTAGGTGTTTTACCTGCAGCAGCTGGCAGAGATCGAACATGAACTTTGACACAAAAGGGGTTCACTCATCAGTGAGCAGGTCCTTGGGGATGCTGACCTGACTGAAGAGGGCTATGAACTCATGTGGCATGTTTTTTGCGGTGGCTTTCCATAAGGGGATGGCCTCAGGATATCTGGTGGCATAATCCATTATGACCAGGATGTGCTGACCTCTTCTGCCCCTCGGACCTGCTTGATCCATCCTGGTGCCCTGTGTCTGGTTGGAGTCTTATTGCATCACTCCTGTGGAGGACGGCCCCATGAGGACAGTTGAAAGTTACACCTGGAGGATGCTCTGGACACTTACAGTAATGCTTTTATGACTGAGGACTACAGTTGCCTTGCTAACTTTAGGACTGCAGTTGTCATGAACAGTTTTGCACTCAAGTTTCCATCAATGAAGAGTTACAACATCAACAAAACTGATTTCATGTTAAAACTGTTAATGTTATAGTCATGCTGTCTGTTGTTGCCCAAATGAGGATGGGTTCCCTTTTGAGTCTGGTTCCTCTCGAGGTTTCTTCCTCATGTTGTCTGAGGGAGTTTTTCCTTGCCACTGTCGCCACAGGCTTGCTCATTGGGGATAGATTAGGGATAAAATTAGCTCATGTTTTAAGTCATTCAAATTCTGTAAAGCTGCTTTGCGACAATGTTTATTGTTAAAAGCGCTATACAAATAAACTTGACTTGACTTGACTTGGCTTGTGGCCGGGGGTGGACTTCAGGAGTGGCCCTATCAGGTCCATACCCATATACTCAAATGGGACCCTGATGATGGGCAGAAGTATAAGAGGTGCTGGAGGTGGCTTATACAGGATTGTCCTCTGGCATTGTGGGCACCTCTCGCAAAAATTTAGCATCTCAGCCACCAGGCCTGACCAGTGAAATTGGTCCTGGGTCTTCTCCAGTGTATTCTGGGGTTCCAGGTGGCCTCCTAGTGGGTGGATGTGGGCCAGGGACATGATAGTGTTGATCTTCGAGTAGAGAACCACAAGCAGGATGCAGGGCTCACTGTGGCGGTCACAGCATTAATACAGCAGCCCATTCCTGACCAAGAAGTAGGCCATGGGGAGCCTCTGGTTGGGATTTGTGTTCTCCCCATCAATTTTCAGCACCTGTCCCCAGCAGTGCTTCAGCCAGTTGTCCTCTTTCTATTCTCTGCCAAAGCTCCCTTCTCTGGCAACCTGATTACACACAACAGAAAGAAGGGTTAGAATGGGTTTGGGGCACACCTTCTGACCAGGCTTTAGCATCTGCTTTGTCTTCCTCAGTGAGGAGGGCTGCACGCATAGGGGCTGAAGCTCAGCATTGACATCAGCATCTCTAGGGCCCATCATTTCCTCTCCAGTGCTTGTGGGTACAACCTAGGCCAACCTCTCTGTAGGAGTAAGGACACAGACAGATCTGGGATGAGGCCGATGGTTAGCAGCCACTCACCTCTTTGGCTGCCCACCTAAACATCGGCTGCAGGGACCTCCCTCACATCCCTACGCACACAGGTGACTGCCAAGCTTCCTCTGTGCTTGCCAGGATGTGGCAGCACTGAAGAGCATACTAGGGTGATGACATTTCCAGAGTCCAATGGGCCCAGGACTTTCCCATTGAGCTGTAGGGTGACTGTGGGAGTGCTGACCTGGAGGATGTCATGCATGGTGCACCTGTCTATACTGCAAAAACTGTTGCTTAGATCTAACTCAATAAAAATAAGGCAACATTTTCCAACCACTTTTTGTAAGTTTAGTCAACTAATGGTATTTTTGAGTAAGGAGAACTTAATAATATGCATTTCGATGTATGCAAAAAGAGTAAGTTGTGTTTACAGAAAAAGCCAAGAAATTGAGTAAAATCAATGTAAAAAACATCAGCATATTAAACACACAAGACTTAATTAAAATAAGTAACATTTAAATGAAAAAATAATTTTTGTACTCTATTTTATTAATTTTGACCAATTCACCCTTTCTTTGTTTTATTATTATTATTCGTCACATGCACACTTCAAGCACAGTGAAATTCATCCTCTGCATTTAACCCATCTGAAGCAGTGAACACACACACACACACACACTCAGAGCAGTGGGCAGCCACACCAGAGCACCTGGGGAGCAGTCAGGGGTTCGGTACCTCGCTCAAGGGCACCTCAGCCCAAGGCCACCCCACATCAACCTAACTGCATGTCTTTGGGCTGTGGGGGAAACCGGAGCACCCAGAGGAAACCCACGCAGACACGGGGAGAATATGCAAACTCTGCACAGAAAGGCCCTCACCGGCCGCTGGGTTCAAACCCAGACCTTCTTGCTGTGAGGCAACCGTGCTAACCACTACACCACCGTGCCGCCAGTGAAAATGGAAACTGTTAAAATAATTAGTTAGCATAATCATAAAAAAATCAAGACATATCAAATTCCAACCTTTATTAAATCATTACCATATCAAAACAGTGGCAATGAGCTGGACAGTATGAACAGTCAACATCCATATTTAGTGCATAGAATCCATGACCTCAACTTTTTAAAGTGCTGCGTAGAACACCTTCACAGTACAGTTTTCTTTCTTTAACCATATACATATTATTAAAACATTTTCACAAGCCATATCCAAACTGTGTCAATAAGCTGGACAGTTTTAACAGTCAAGAACATCAGTATTTAATGCATACAAGAATGCATGACCTCAGATTATTATGTGCTGCTTAGTAGAACATTCAGAGTACAGTTATTTTTTACTGTGTACATCATATTAAAGCATCTTAACTTAAACAACTCACAGATCCACATTCAGGAACATTCGACGGTGAAGCCTGCCTGCCCGGGTTTGTTCTGCCGTTGCTGCAGGTGGGCGGGTTGTGACGTTTTATGTCTGATATAAACGTTTAAAATGAGTTTTGTTAAATCAATTTATTTTGAAGTCCAATAAAATTAATTTTATCACATAAAAAAGTAAGTTATGAAAATATTCACACTTTTTACTTATAGATAACTCAAAAACCTAAAAAAGAAAAATAAATTGATCTATTGGAATAAATATACTTTTAAAAATAAAGTAAAATGGACAATACCACTGAAAGACTTTTTACAGTGTATCCACAGCATGTAGACTTGAGGAAGGAGGGCCCTGTCAATCTTAGTTGGCATGGACTTATCCACAGGTACTGGTTTGAGCAGTAGCTGCTCTTGTGTCCTTCTTGTAGCTCTGTAGGTTGTCATGGGGCAGCGGCAAAGCTCTCAGGGTCAATCATGGCCCCATGCTGGTTCCTGTCCCTTCTCAATCTCCAGAGTGAGAGGGTGCACTTCAGTGCTGAGACCATATCTCTTGGTGTCTTGTCCACTTTTGTTCCTACAGCTTTTCTTTCTTCTCTGGGGAGGGCTTGCATAAACTTATTAAGGGTGGCACATTCTGCCATTTCAGTTGGGGACAGCTGATCTGGCTGTAGCCACCTTCGAGTAATGTGCAGGAGGGCATCCATTTGTCCTTGAGGCTCTTGGCTGGTTTGATAAGCCCAGTGATGAAACTCAGTGGCAGCTCGGGTGAAGGAGCGCCCACAGCAGGCCAGGATTGTGTCTTTCAGTGCACCGTAATCATCCACTTCCTCTTCAGAGAGTGCATAGTAGGCCTGCTATGCCTTTCTGGAGATTAGAGGGGCTAGGGTGCAAGACCAGTTACGTGGAGGCCAGCCTTCTCTAGTGGCGACCCTCTCAAAGGTGCCCAAGAATGCCTTGAGGTCATCCTCTGCTCTCAGCTTGGTAAACAGACATTGGGTGTCTTGGGCTAGGTCCATGGGTGGGATGGCAGCAGCTGGAGTGGTCTGCTTTAGGGACAGGAGCTCTTGTGTGGCCACATGGATGCCCCACACCATCGCCTGAGAGAGTTGTGACTGTAGAAGGCTGAATTCTATGAGATCCCTCACCACTGGATCCAGAAGGGGGGTGGGGTGTAGGTATTGGTCCTCTGCCCACATTCTCCACCAGTGTAGCAACCCCTTGTGCTTGGGCTTGGACACAGACTCGGGAGACATAAGTGCAGTGGAAAAACAAGTGGTGTTTTATTTACACAGTGGTAGGGAATGGGGAAAAGGGAGTCCAGGTGCAAGTTGTCTGTGATTCTTCCAGTCCTGGCATGATAAAGTCCACTTGAGACTGCAGGAGCTCCACTGGTGAAGGGAGGCCTCAGAGGAGGAGAGCTGCTTCGGTCTGAGTGCAGGTGGGTGCTGTTGGAGCTTGAATGTGTTGGCAAATACAGAAAGCAGAGCAGACTTGTTACTTCCTCTCACTATTCTCCTCCTCACCCAACTGGTGAAGCCGTATCCTCTTTTATCCTTCTCGCACCTCAGGCATGGAGAGTGAGCATTGCAATTAGCGAGCTCCAGACGTGTAGCGTTAGGGTCCCCACTCCTCGGCTACGTGTGTGCTGTTGATAAACAGTGGTGCTGGGGTGGCGCTGTCGCTTCAGCACCGCTGCTGTCAGCGAAGTGGGTGCTGTTCCTTCAGCACCACTGCAGCAATCGCTCCTCGCCACGCTGCCGTGTTGTATGCAAGGGCCGCTGGCCC
Organism: Neoarius graeffei; assembly: GCF_027579695.1. Taxonomy (NCBI): domain Eukaryota; kingdom Metazoa; phylum Chordata; class Actinopteri; order Siluriformes; family Ariidae; genus Neoarius; species Neoarius graeffei. Next base: position 91,468,140 of record NC_083576.1, read on the forward strand.
AGTGCTGTCACACTTTCTTGTGTTTACATTTCTTTCCTTTTTTGTTTTTATCATTCATTCTTTTGTCCCTTCTGTTTTGTATTTACTTTGTTCACATTTTTCTTTTTCTTATTAGCATTTTTTTGTTTCTTGCTCTTTCTTTCTTTCTTTCTTTCTTTCTTTCTTTCTTTCTTTCTTCATATTTTCTTTGACTTATCAATATTCCTTTTTACTTTCTATCTTTCATTCTTTCCTCGTTCTGTATTTCTTTCTCTCTTGCATTTACTTTTTTCATATTTTTCTTTTTCTCACTCTTTTTTATTTGTATTCTTTCTTTCTTTCTTTCTTTCTTTCTTTCTTTCTTTCTTTCTTTCTTTCTTTCTTTCTTTCTTTCTTCTGTGTTTCCTGTTTGTATGTATGTACTAAAAAAATCGAAAATCTAGTAAAAGAAATAAATTGAGAGGTAAAAGTCCCGCTCACAGGATCATCTCTGGTAAGTTAAAGACAGAAAGCGAGTGTATGTTGATGCTGTAAATTAAACATGTCCATCTTAATGATGTTAATCTGCATTAATGCAAACCCCCCCCCACACACACACCTCACCTTCAGTACTGCAAATTAAGAGGGTCTTTATTATGGAGACAGCAATCAATTCATTACAGTCAATTCCACACCCAAATCAAGTTACACGCTAATTAGCGGCTAATCGATGAACTACATGCTGCTACATGAATTGCTGCACTTTCTGATCCGCTTGGGGATAAAAATGCAGCTGTGAAAACAAAAGCAATCAGTGCTTGTGTACGTATTTACATTTCATTTGATAAGTATCTGATATGATCTGACACACGGGATTCTCAAAGACAAACAGCAGAAACGTTCATCCAATCAAATCCCGGTAAAATGCTCACCCACTCTTCAGCACAATTACACCATCAGGGTTGTTTTGGATGCAAAAGCAAGTTTTACTTAGAAACACAAACAGCAAACAATTAAAAATATATAGTGGAAAAAAAACGGGCAAAAACTCACGTGATCAATAGGTACACAAAACAAACTCGGTTGAAACCAAATGAGGAACTAGACAGATACTGGGACTAAAGTCATAGTGATTTGCAGTAGCGGAACAACTGCACACAAGGCCCCAGGGCAAAACACCAATCAGGCCCCCCCACATGGTGAAGTTGCAAACAAACAAATTAGAAGGCTTGCGGCATATACAGTAGGCCTACTCAGGCTATATCTAACAAAAAGCAGTTTTTAAGAGTGTAGCCTTTGGACCTAGACATGGTGAAATTGCAAACAAACAGAAGGCCTGCGGCATAAATTAGAACAGAACTTGCTCAAATTTTTTATTATTATTATTATTTTATTTATTTTTATAGGCCTACATAGCCTGTATTTTCCATTCATTTTTTATTATGTTGCAAATAGACACTAAACAACAACAGCAACAAAAAAAAAAATCCAGCAATCATGAATGATACACCCTCATTGTGTAAGCACGTCTTCAACTACAAAGCCGACACGGAAACCTGCGTTCGTCATTAAAAAGGCATTCGACGCGGCTTGCGCTCCACAGAGTCGTTGACTATTTGAGGGATGTTAAGCGCTCTTGCTCGCTAATTCTCAATTGATAAAATGGCCAATGCACAGAGTCTCTCTTGACCCATTGCGCTCCTGAGATAATTTTTTATCAATTTTAATTTGGAGAAAGAGCGCTCTGCCGTCGCAACTGAGACGGGGAGAGTGAGAAAAAGCAAGAAGGCCGTGCACACCTCACTAAATGTAGAAGTTACTGCTGGATGATCTACTACCAGCAACCTGGCCAGGCTAAGCACAGATGTGTGTCTCGCTATCTGCTCCTTGAAACAAGCCCTAAATGACACTAGTTGACCAGGAAAGCTGGAGTCAATATCCCGACTATAGTGATCACACAGTCGACAGGCCACTTCGTATAGCTCCTCGTCCTTGGCATGCTGGAGCGTATTTGGATGAACAGCCTCAAACAAATGAGCAGTCCGATTTAAACTGACAAACCTTTGTGACAGCTGCTGAATGATTACATCAAGGCATGCATAGAACACATTTCACCTGAAAATAATGTTCTGCATCGGAAAGCCGACAGTCTTCGCTAAGGTGATCAAAGTGGCGCTTCACTTTTAAAACCTGGTGGCTACAAATTGCATTTGACTGCCCCATTTCACAGCCAATGCCAGAGTGGAAGCCTTTGCCTCATCAAACTGGTCCCTGTACTCCTGTAGAGTTCGTACAGCATTCTGCAATAATGCAGACGCTTTGAGGAGATCAATGGTCTTCTCCTGCAGTAACTTTGAGATGGCATTAGTGCACTCCAAAATCTTTGTCTGAAGGCTGATTAAAAATATCTCATCTCATTATCTCTAGCTGCTTTATCCTGTTCTACAGGGTTGCAGGCAAGCTGGAGCCTATCCCAGCTGACTACGGGCGAAAGGCGGGGTTCACCCTGGACAAGTCGCCAGGTCATCACAGGGCTGACACATAGACACAGACAACCATTCACACTCACATTCACACCTACGCTCAATTTAGAGTCACCAGTTAACCTAACCTGCATGTCTTTGGACTGTGGGGGAAACCGGAGCACCCGGAGGAAACCCACGCGGACACGGGGAGAACATGCAAACTCCACACAGAAAGGCCCTCGCCGGCCACGGGGCTCGAACCCGGACCTTCTTGCTGTGAGGCGACAGTGCTAACCACTACACCACCGTGCCGCCCTGATTAAAAATATGAACTGAAATTTAGTAATGGCCTTTTTAAGTGCATCTACCTCATCTCATTCATTCATTTTCTTGCTTGTAAGTGAGAGCTTGTTGAGAGCTTTAATGATGTCTCTATATCTGTACTTTAACGCAACAAGCGCATTGTAGCGGGAGGACCAGCGGGTTGGGCAGAGGCGTTTCAAGGTTATGTCCCTGCTCTCTGGGCTCAATAAGTCGCCAAATAATGCCCATCTCTTAACACTGTTGGCAACCACATTATAAAACTGTCTAATCTCTGGGATAGTTTTGACAGAATCATTCAGTACCAAATTCAGACAATGAGCCGCACAGTGCACGTACAAAGCAAGGGGCTCCCGCTCCGCTATTCTCGCTTGAACACCAGAATAAACTCCGCTCATGTTTGCTGCGCCGTCATAACCCTGTCCACGGCATCTGGAGAGATCTAAGCCATTCCCTTCAATGCAGCTAATAATTCGGCCCTCCAGTTCAGAAGCAGATGCGTTCACAGTTCTCTCAAATCCAAGAAAAGCCTCAACTATCCTGATTTCACAGGTTTTTTTTTATTTTATTTTTTAACCATGATAAGAATGTGTCGCAAAAATGAGAGATATATAGGTCAACTAGTCTGTAGTCATGTGAAAACTTGTAGGTTTCAAGGAATTTCCAATTAAATCGCGTAAGGCACATTTATTGGGAGGGCCTGAATGTCAAAGGGTGGGGTCCTGTACGGCTAGGGGGAGGGCCCAAGGCCCAGGGGCAATGGCCCCGCCTGCCCCCTTTAGCTCCACCCCTGGTGATTTGCGCTAGCTGTTACAAACCAGGACGTCTGGTCACTGTACCCTATAGATCCAGAACAGTAAGAGATAGAGAATGACGCTTAGTGAGGAAAATATCCCATTTTTCATGGATCATTCCTGTTCGGTGATCCAGATCAGCACCAAAAGTCATAGCAATGTAATTCACCCCAGAATTATTCTTCATGTGAAATTTGGAAATCTTATTATTATTCTCCTAAAAAAATGTTAGGAGAATAATAAGAAGAATAAAAGGAATTAATAATAAAGTAGAAAGATCCTGAGTGAGTAACAATTTGCACCAGTGCTGCTACACAAATTAATTACACAGCAAAGGCTTGGAAACGTCTCTAGCTTTCAGAAAACTTAAAGTTACAGCTTCACCTCTGACTGTTACAAAGCACTGACACTGGAGACTCCTTCCAGAAACATTACAGAAACACATTTCTCCTTACAGAAAACTTCCCTGTGAATGAGCTGTTACTATAGAAACAATAATATATCAACAATATGCAGGTGATTATAGGAACTCGTGTGCTGATTCTGTCGAGAGATTCAGGCTATTTCTCAATAATCACTTCGAGCGACTCGGCAAAATGGCGTCCAATCACTTCGTCACCGTATGTGAGGAAGAATTCTAAATGATGAAAGAAAATGCTGTTCCTAAAAGCACTAAGGATGCTCTGAAGTTTGGTCTAAAACTGTTCAAAGGGACGGTGGAGTTAGGATTTATTTTATCGATTTCAAAACAAAGGATTTTATTTGAGTTGGTGTAGATAAGTGACACAAATCTGTGAGCACCATTGTTACATTTACATGAAGGTTTTGAAATTTGAAATCAGTGATTTTTTTCAAGTATGATTTATTTTAAATTTTTTAAAAATAATCACCTGTGTATTTTATACTAAAACAGTTATCCGCCTCAGGCTCAGTGAATATCGGGGAATAATAACCTCGACCTTGACTTTGTCTCGATTATTATTCACCAATATTCACTTCACCTTCAACGAATACTTATTAACGAGCGCAATAATATAAACCTGAAGTAGTAATAATCTCATCTCATCTCATTATCTCTAGCCACTTTATCCTTCTACAGGGTCGCAGGCAAGCTGGATCCTATCCCAGCTGACTACGGGCGAAAGGCGGGGTACACCCTGGACAAGTCGCCAGGTCATCACAGGGCCGACACATAGACACAGACAACCATTCACACTCACATTCACACCTACGGTCAATTTAGAGTCACCAGTTAACCTAACCTGCATGTCTTTGGACTGTGGGGGAAACCGGAGCACCCGGAGGAAACCCACGCGGACACGGGGAGAACATGCAAACTCCGCACAGAAAGGCCCTCGCCGGCCACGGGGCCCGAACCCGGACCTTCTTGCTGTGAGGCGACAGCGCTAACCACTACACCACCGTGCCACCCAGTAGTAATAATAATAATAATAATAATTTCAATTTATATAGTGCCTTTCTCAAAACCCAAGGTCGCTTTACAATTATAGAAAAAAAAAGTCCCCCAAATAAAGGTCAGGATGTCATTCCAATGGTGTAGCAGCCACAGTCCCACCAAAAGGCGCACAAAAACAAGTCCCACACCGCCAGCACAGCCACTGTGACGGCACCGGGTAACATCACTTGGAACACCATGCCATGGATCCACAAAGCGAGCACAGATGCACCAACCACCATGCAGAGCGCTGGTATGTCCCAAACCGCCTGCACAGCTGCTGTGACGCCACCGAGCAACATCGCTCAGAACATCACGTCAAGCACTAAAGCACTGGTGCACACAGTGCTGGACAACCATGATGTTAAAATGAGCAACAGGCTCACTGCAGTCCATAGCCAGGATCACAGGCATCACTCAAGGCGAACTAAGGCCTGGAGGGAACCGACGCCCAAAACTGGGTCCGGAGCTACACCACAACCGGCGGACAAAACATTCAAACAAAAGCAAACATCAAACTACACAAACACAAAAAAGAAAAAACAAAAGAGAAAATAAAATAAAAATAAAAAGCTCTGGTGAGAAGCGGCAGCCAGAATGCACACGGCTTACTCTCAACCGGAAATGGAAATGAAAAAAAAATAATAATGAGAGCATCAATGATGGCATAGCTCAGTCAGGCCCCGTCTAGTCCAGAAGGAACGATCTAAAGTGGGCCACCTTCCTTGCACAATAAATGTTGTAAGCTATATACACTATATACAAGCTATATACAGTATAGAAGCGATATCCACCTTAGGAATACCGACCCATTTACGAGAAAGAATCCAAAACGGCGAGGAATTGACCAAGAAGAAGTAATTTTTGTTGAACTACTCATTAAGGCTTAATTAGTCCATAACTTCATTAATAATTGTAATGAAGCAAATCAGGGTAGAAGTTATATACACCCTAGGTCCCCCTACCTTCATACCAGAAAGAATCAAAATCAGTGAAGAATTGAGGGAGAAGAAGCGATTTGTGTGGAAACTGCTCGTTAGGGATTGATTAATTTCTTCATTATTAATTGCAATTATGCAAATCTGGGTCAAAGCTATATGCACCTCAGGCAGACCAACCTTCCTGCCAAAAAGAATAAAAATCAGTGAAGAACTGAGAGAGAAGAAGTGATTTTTGTGAAATGTGGACGACACCAGACAACGCATAAACTGTTGGCCAGGTGAGCTAATAATAACAAGTCGAACTTATATAGCACCTTTCTCACACCCAAGGTCACATTACAATTGCAAAAAAAAAAAGAGGGTCAGGATGTAACTCCAGTGGCGTAGCTGCCCACAGTCCCACCAAAAGGTGCACGAGGTTATGTCCCACACTGCATGCACAGCTGCTGCAACGCCACCGGGCAACATCATGCGGAACACCATGCCATGGATATAGAAAATGAGCACAGAAGCACCTCCGCACAGAGCGCCAACAAACAAGATGTTTAAAAGAGCAACAGTCCATCGTTAGCAGCACAGGCATCACCCATGATGGACCAAGGCCCGAGGAAACCAACACCCAAACCCGGGTCTGGAGCTACACCACAACCGGCGTTCAAAACATTCAAACAAAGAGCAAACATCAAACCATACAAACAAAAAGAAAAACAAAGGAAACAAATAAAAATAAAAAGCTCTGGTACTGTGAGAACCGCTGTGATAGAAAACTAATGAACACCTTCTGACCAACCAGAGCCCAGAATCGTGAATACAAAACACACAGAACAGAACGAGAGACGCTGTACTGATTTTCTGCCGCACTCACAGGTGCTTTTGGCGTAGGATCAGGTGTATTTACTTTATTCAGCAGCAGGATGTGCGTGTGTGTGTGTGTGTGTGTGTGTGTGTAGCCCTCATCTCCCCCACAGCTCACAGTACACTGATAAGACTCAGATTACACACGTAGTTCAAAGGTCAGGCTGGCAGATGGCCGTGTGTGTGCGTGCGTGTGTGTGTGTGTGTGTGTGTTTGTTCCACCTGCTCAGAGAGAGAGAGATTCCGTGTTTATCTAATCGCCCTGTGAGTAATTCATGGCGGTCAGCATCTGCCAGCTGCCCCTGCAGAGCGGGAGGGAAACCCTGCGCCCTTCTTCACAGGTAAACTCGCTAATCAGCTAATGAGGCCCACAGCTGGGTGCTAACACAATTAAAGTGGGACAATAAAGCAGAGGGCATGCACACACACGCACACACACACACACACACACGCACACTCACACTCACACATACACACACACACACACACACACTGTACGCTCTGACCCAGCGGCTGCGTTTAAACCCAAACAATTTTCAATTCTTGAGACACAAAGCTACACACTTCTCTCACTATACACAGGTACTGATGTGTATTTATGGTGTGTGTGTGTGTGTGTGTGTGTGTGTGTGTGTGTGTGTGTGTGTGTGTGTGTGCTGTTTATAAGGGCATTATTAGACATTATAAAGGACAGAGCTGTCTGTAAGGGTTGCATTTCTATGGAAGCCATTTTCAGCACATAAAAAAACCATGAAATAAAATATAATTATGATAAAACAAGTCAATTTTGAGTTATGAGAAAGAAAGAAAGAAAGAAAGAAAGAAAGAAAGAAAGAAAGAAAGAAAGAAAGTATTAGGGCGTGGTCCCACAACACCGATAACTGTAACTATACTTATAACTCCAGCTCTGACTGTCCGTCTGGCTGAGTTTAGTTCCAGTCTGGAGCAGAAACACCACAACTATAATCCCGCTGGGTCCTGACACTCAGGGAAATAAACACATGCAACTTAGGAATAGTCATGGAAGTTTTTCCCCAAGTAGTAGCACATTATTCCCAGTCGTACTGTACAGCTTGGACTCTAAAACAACCCATGTACACACTCCGGTGGCTGATATAATACAGATAGATCACAGATTACAGAAATATAATAAAAAAGGATGCAAAATAAATACGGAGTTGTTACAGATTTTAATACGGACGCATCCCGGATACTAATAATTTACGGATCAGTGGCGGACGTTTCAGAATATTACAGATTGGTTACCGATTTCATACAGATGATGCATCACGGATAAAAAATTAAGAAGTCTAAAACAATTAAATGTTTGGACTGCTGAAGTTCATAATTAAAATATCTTACCTGTATTTATATGTTTACTTTATTAATTTACTATTGATATTTACATGGAAAATAATTACATATCTGTGAATAAAATATCCGTGCTTTGTATTATATTTTTTATTTTCCGTGAATCCGTATTCTGTGACTTCATGATGCAACAAGGATTTACAAAGATGCCCGGGGAAAACCAGCACGTGCTCAGACAACGTTACATGGAAACAATGACCTGATTGGTCAGATGTTTTATCAGATCAGGTCCAGGCCCGGAAAAATCGCTCCAGAAGCGATCTCAGCGATATGGATAAACCCAGGCCTGGGCGATAGGGATCGTTATCGGTCTGGTGTGAGCACCGACCACATAACCTGCAGGGGACTGATTTATTTATAAAAAATATTTATTTTTTCGCGGTCCGGTTTCCATCAAATCCTGCGCTCTGACTGGCTGGCGAGCGGGTCCGTATCCTATGGTACGGACCCCAGTTACGGACCCCGGTTACGGACCTCTGGCGACTCACCTGTTCACAACAACAACAAACATAGTAGCATTTTTTTGTCAACATTTATCTTTTTTAATAAGATTTATTTATAAGATTATCAAAAATCTTATAAATGTTTGCCAGCATTTCTCAGGAGAATAGCATTAATTTTACAGCATGGATAGCGATAACGACAGTGTTCACAGTGAAAGCGAGTTTTACTCCCCTGAGGAAGAAGAAATAAAAGAAAACATTTCAGGAGAAAGCTAAAAACCTCTAACTGTTGCTAACGTCGAGCAAAAACATGGCTGAATCCTGAATGACTCAATTTTGTATAAATAGGGGACTACATAGGCGGCAAAATGTAGTTTTTTTCCTGCCATGGAAGTGCACTTGTATACCGAGGAGGAAGCCATTTGCATTACAGTCGTGAATGAGGATTCAAAATGGCGGCTCGGCTCGGTTTTCCCTTTCGGGCGCTCTCGTTTTCTGTTAGAATTTGGTAAAGAAAAAAATAAATATATTATTTACCAGCTTAAGGTCGGTCCATATGGTGAAATACCGTGACCTCGGCCTTGAATACTGACCTCGGCCCAGAGGGCCTCGCTCAGTACTTTCAAGACCTTGGTCACAGTATTTCACCATACGGACCTCCCAGCTGGTAAATAACATATATATATATATATATATATATATATATATATATATATATATATATATATATATATATATATATATCAGTTTGTTGAATATCTACCACATATTACAATATCAGTAGACATTTTATATTTTACACCATTTTATATATTACACCAAGGAGGGAGAGGCCAGGAGAGTAAACAAGCTGTTCTCCACTGAACCAGCCAAGGTGTACTCTCAGTGGCAGGGAAACAACAACCGGTCAGACCCACCAAGAGCTGAGGTGGAAAAATACTGGAAAGACATATGGGAAAGAAAGGCATCAAACAACACCGATGCCCAATGGTTAGTGGACCTAAGAGCTGACCACAGCAACCTCCCAGAACAAGAACCAGTAACCATCTCAATGGCAGACGTCCAAGAAAGAGTGTCAAAGATGAAGAGCTGGACAGCACCAGGCCCCGATATGATCCATACGTACTGGCTGAAGAAGCTAACTGCACTCCATGAACGCCTAGCAGCACAGATGAACCAGCTGCTGAGGGATGGGACCCACCCAGAATGGCTAACCCAAGGCAGGACAGTCCTAATCATGAAGGACCCCCAGAAGGGACCCATCCCATCCAACTACCGGCCAATTACCTGTCTCTGCACAACATGGAAGGCCCTGTCAGGCATCATTGCGGCAAAAATGAGTAAGCATGTGGCTCAATACATGAGCAAGGCACAGAAAGGAATTGGCAGTAACACCAGAGGAGCCAAGCACCAGCTACTGGTTGATAGAACAGTCGCCCGAGACTGTCAGAAGAGACAGACCAACCTGTGCACTGCCTGGATTGACTACAAGAAAGCCTACGACTCAATGCCACACACATGGATACTGGAATGTCTGGAACTGTATAAGATCAACAGGAACCTAAGGACCTTCATCCAGAACTCAATGGAAATGTGGAAGACAACCCTAGAGGCCAACTCAAAACCCATTGCCCAAGTCAACATCAAGTGCGGCATATACCAAGGAGATGCGCTATCACCACTGCTGTTCTGCATAGGCCTGAACCCCCTCAGTCGGATCATCACGAAGAGCGGCTATGGGTACCGATTCCATAGTGGGGCAACAATCAGCCACCTGCTCTACATGGATGACATCAAGCTGTATGTCAGGAACGAGCGAGAAATAGACTCGCTGATCCACACCACCTGGATCTACAGTGATGACATAGGGATGTCATTCGGATTGGACAAGTGTGGCTGGATGTGGCGAGAAATAGACTCGCTGATCCACACCACCCGGATCTACAGCGATGACATAGGGATGTCATTCGGATTGGACAAGTGTGGCCGGATGGTCTCAAAGAGAGGCAAGATGATCCGGACTGAGGGGATTGACCTACCAGAGGGCAACATAGGTGATATCCAAGACAGCTACAAGTACCTTGGCATCCCACAGGCTAATGGAAACCATGAAGAGGCCACAAGGAAGTCAACCACAGCCAAATACCTCCAGAGAGTAAGGCAGGTCCTGAAAAGTCAGCTGAATGGTAAGAACAAGGTCCGAGCCATCAACATGTACGCACTACCAGTCATCAGATACCCCGCTGGTATCATAAACTGGCCAAAGGAGGAGATAGAAGCCACAGATATCAAGACTAGAAAGCTCCTCACCATGCATGGAGGGTTCCACCCCAAGTCCAGCACCCTGAGACTATACACTAAGCGGAAAGAGGGAGGCCGAGGGCTAGTGAGCATCAAGACCACGGTCCAGGATGAAACATCAAAAATCCAAGAATACATCAGAAAGATGGCCCCAAAGGATGAACTGCTAAGTGAATGTCTCAGGCAGCAGAACCCTGATGAGAGTGCAGAGGAGGAGGAGGAGGAGGAACAGACAACCTGGAAGGACAAACCCCTACATGGCATGTACCACCGTCAGATAGAGGAAGTAGCTGATATCAAGAAATCCTACCAGTGGCTGGATAATGCAGGACTGACAGACAGCACAGAGGCACTAATCATGGCAGCACAAGAACAGGCCATAAGCACAAGAGCCATAGAGGCCAGGATCTACCAGAGTAGATCAGACCCAAGATGCGGACTGTGCAAAGAAGCCCCTGAAACAGTCCAGCACATAGTAGCAGGGTGTAAGATGCTAGCTGGATCAGCGTACATGGAGAGGCACAACCAAGTGGCTGGGATAGTATACAGGAACATCGGCAACCAGTATGGAATAGAAGTACCCAAGTCCCAATGGGCCATACCACAGAAGGTGGCTGAGAACAACAGGGCCAAGGTTCTGTGGGACTTCAGCTTCCAGACTGACAAACAGATCCTGGCTAACCAACCGGACATAGTGGTGGTGGACAAAGAGCAGAAGAGGGTGGTGGTGATAGATGTGGCGATCCCAGCTGACGCCAACATCAGGAAGAAGGAACATGAGAAACTTGAGAAGTATCAAGGGTTGAAAGAGCAGCTGGAACGGATGTGGAAGGTCAAGGGTTGCGTGGTCCCTGTGGTAGTGGGGGCACTTGAGGCAGTAACCCCCAAACTGGGAGAGTGGCTCCAGCAAATCCCAGGAACAACATCTGAAGCCTCAGTCCAGAAGAGCGCAGTCCTAGGAACATCGAAGATACTGCGCAGAACCCTCAAACTCCCAGGCCTCTGGTAGAGGACCCGAGCTTGAGGATGACATGGATACCACCCCCCCCGCCGGGGGTGAGAAGGAGATTTTTTTTTGCAGTTTGTTGATTATCTACTACATATTACAATATCAGTAGACATTTTATATTTTGGTTCGAGGAATGACATGTGACCTTTGACCTGGATGTTCATGTGGTTACAATGCCAGTTGCCTGTTGACGTTTATTGGTAAACTATAAAACTAGAAACTAATGCCAACAACAACGAATGATTAACAAAATGTGATCTCCGAAAATCCTTAGAAAGTGGAACAAAAAGATTTTCTGACGCAGGTTAAACATTATCAGTTCATTTGTTTACAAACATTAGAATTACTTCCTCATTTACGTAAAACACCGACATCCATATATTTATATAAAAGATATTTTGTACTAAATATAAGTCTATGTAAAACAAATTTTAAATAAAAACTATGTTTTGTTAACTTAATACCACATACTGATTATTATTTTTTAAATAAATAATCATCTGGATGTCGATAATTGTGGAACGGTGTCGATAACTGTGGACAAAGGCGTTGATAATTGTGGAATGGTGTCACGTGATCTGATACACTAAGTAATCAGGAATCAACTCATTTTTTTTTTCCAGTGGAAGTTTGAGTAATTATTCATGCACAATTTACATACTGAAAGTCTTTTCTACTTTTGCAACGGCCAAAAGATTGTTAAGGTGTTGATAATTGTAGCTGCTGCTCTATTTATTGTTATAATTGTAGTTATCGATATTGTGGGGCCGGGTCTTTAACAGAGGAAAGGAAGTAGTAATAGTTATGATATATGATTATATAAGCCATAATTTGAAGATACTGAGCCTTATTATTGGATACTTCATAATTTTCAGATACACAGTGATAATTATGAGATACTGTTTTTTATTTGTTAGATGTCTAAGATGATGTCTAAGAAATTAAAATCAGAAGTGTACCTGTGTACCAGCATGCCTTCCAGCAATACCAACAGTATCTCAAAATGATCTCATAATTATGACTTATGCTATCTCAAAATTGTCTTGCCTCATAATTATGATTTATAGAATCCAGAAATTGAATTTGTTATCTCAGGTGTGATTTATAGTATCTCAAAATTCAGTTGCCTTATCTCATCATTTATTGTATCTTGAAATTGAGTTATCTCATAATTCATAGTATCTTGAAATGCAGCTGTTATCTGGAAATTGAGTTGTTATCTCATAATTATGATTTATAGCATCTCAAAATTGACTTGCGTTATCTCAGTTTACTGCATCAGTTTACTGCTGAGCTGTTATCTCATGATTGATAGCATCTCAGAATTGAGTAATGTTATAATTATGATTTATGATAGTGTGGCAGCGGGGGCGTGGTCGAGCACCGGTCTGTGACAGGAGGGCGGAGTCAGGGAAGGTAAGTGGCAGATTCACTTCACCTGAGGGCAATTAACCTGTGTTTGTGTGTCTTCCCAGGGACCGCGCCCTATTTAGGGAGGGAGAGCGAGAGCAGAGGAGATCTCTCCCAAACCAGACACCTGATGTGTGTGTGTGCGTGTGTCTGCGTGAAAGCTATTGTGTTCCCTGAAAAGTGGGACAATAAAACTGTTTGTTGAACCTGATCTCTGTCCTGCCATCCTCTGTGCTCCACCCACCCCTAGGGAAAGCTACAGTGGTGCCGAAACCCGGGAAATGGAGCACCAACCCAGCAGCCCCATGGAATCCTCCCCGTTCACCGACCTGGTCCACGCCCTCGCCACGGCTCAGCAAAGCCAGCACCAGGCGCTCGTCACACTCCGAAAGGAACAAGAGCGGCGCTTCGATGCCCTGGTGCTGGCCCAGCAAGAAGATCGCAAGGCATTCCGGCGTCTCCTCGCGTCGGCGGGGCCCACCAGCGCTCCGGCCGCGGGCCCGTCTCCCCTCACCTTAACTAAGATGGGCCCGCAGGATGACCCCGAGGCTTTCTTCACGTTATTCGAGCAGGTCGCTGAAGCCTCGGGGTGGCCGATGGAGCAGCGCGCGGCGCGCATCCTCCCCCTCCTGACGGGAGAGGCGCAGCTGGCTGCACTACAGCTCCCCGCCGATCGCCGGCTGGCCTACGCCGACCTTCGCCGGGCTGTCCTTCAGCGCGTGGGGCGCACGCCGGAGCAGCAGCGCCAGCGCTTCCGCGCGCTGCGGATGGAGGAAGTCGGCAGCCCGTTCGCGTTCGGCCAGCAGCTCCGGGACGCCTGCTGGCGGTGGCTGAGGGCCGAAGATCGCGACGCCGAGGGAATCATCGATCAGGTGGTACTGGAACAGTTCATCGCCCGCTTACCAGCAGGAGCCGCGGAGTGGGTCCAGTGCCACCGCCCGGCGTCGCTGGATCAGGCAGTCGAGCTGGCGGAGGATCATCTGGCGGCTGTCTCGGCGGCAGGACAGCGGATGTCGACATCTCTTCTCTCCTCTTCTCTCTCTCTCTCTCTCTCCCCTCCTTCTGTGTACCGTCCTCGCCCCATTCCTCCACCGCGGAGGCGGGGGCCGGCACCACCCCTGCCGGCCCGCCGCACCCGCGGTGCCCTCCCGTGTCTCCCTTCTGTGTCTGTCTCTCCCCCACCTCAGGTGAGTGAGCCCCAGAGCACCGGTGCAGAGGGGAAGCCCGGGCCGGTTTGCTGGCGCTGCGGGGAACCGGACCACCTTCAACAGCAGTGCACAGCAATGGAAGTGGGCGCGGTGGTTCGGATCCCCGACGCGCCAGAGGCCGCCCTCGATCGGGCCGGAGCGTATCGCATACCGGTGAGTATCCAAGGGGCTACATATCAGGCATTGGTGGATTCTGGTTGTAATCAGACCTCAATTCGCCAAAGCCTGGTTCAAAACGAGGCATTGGGGGGAGCACAAGGGGTGAAGGTTTTGTGTGTGCACGGGGATATTCACAGCTACCCTTTGGTGTCGGTCCATATTATTTTCAGAGGGGAAAAATTTATAGTGAAGGCGGCGGTTAATCCTCGCCTTACCCACTCGTTAATTTTGGGGACTGATTGGCCGGGATTTCGGGGTTTAATGACGTGCCTAGTAGAGAGTGGGTCCTGCCAGTTGACAGGGGGAGGTCCCGGTGTCGTTTTGGCGGGAGCAGCTGTCGCGGAGCCGTCTACGTCATCTCCGCGTCAGGGTGAGGAGCCACCGGCTCCTCCTCTCTCTATTGGGGAATCCCTCGCGGATTTCCCATTAGAGCAGTCGCGAGACGAGACTCTGCGGCATGCGTTTGACCAAGTGAGAGTAATCGATGGTCAAACGCTCCCGCCGAACGCCACCCCGTCCTTCCCCTACTTCGCGATTATGAAGGATAGGTTATACCGAGTGACGCAGGACACTCAAACTAAAGAGCGAGTCACGCAGCTTTTGATTCCAAAGAGCCGCCGGGAATTGGTATTCCAGGCGGCTCACTTTAATCCCATGGCTGGACACTTAGGGCAGGATAAAACACTAGCCCGAATAATGGCCCGATTCTATTGGCCGGGGATTCGCGGCGATGTCCGTAGGTGGTGTACGGCATGCCGCGAATGCCAGTTAGTAAATCCAGCGGCCATTCCAAAAGCGCCATTGCGCCCTCTACCGTTAATCGAGACCCCGTTTGAAAGAATTGGGATGGATCTCGTCGGGCCATTAGATCGGTCAGCACGAGGGTACCGCTTTATATTAGTTCTAGTGGACTATGCAACGCGATACCCGGAAGCAGTGCCTCTGCGCAATATCTCAGCACGCAGTATTGCAGAGGCACTCTTCCGCGTCATCTCCCGAGTTGGAATCCCGAAAGAGATTCTGACTGATCAAGGCACTACGTTTATGTCACGAACACTACGCGAACTGTATGGGTTATTGGGGATTAAGCCGATCCGCACCAGTGTATATCACCCACAAACTGACGGTTTAGTAGAACGGTTCAACCGCACCCTCAAAAATATCATTAAAAAATTCGTAAGTGAGGACGCACGTAATTGGGATAAGTGGCTCGAACCCTTGCTGTTCTCAGTGCGAGAGGTCCCTCAAGCCTCCACGGGGTTCTCCCCGTTCGAATTATTATATGGGCGTAAGCCGCGCGGCATCCTGGACGTGCTGCGGGAAAATTGGGAGGAGGGACCTTCACAAAGTAAGAATGAAATTCAGTACGTTATGGACCTGCGCGCAAAACTCCACACGCTCACCCACCTAACTCAGGAGAATTTGCGGCAGGCCCAGGAACGGCAAACCCGCCTGTACAACAAGGGTACGCGCCTTAGAGAGTTCACACCGGGAGATAAAGTACTCGTACTCTTGCCCACGTCGAGCTCCAAATTAATCGCCAAGTGGCAAGGACCCTTTGAGGTCACACGGCGAGTCGGGGATGTCGACTATGAGGTGAGGCGAACAGACAGGGGTGGGGCGCTACAGATTTACCACCTCAATCTGCTCAAACTCTGGAACGAGGAGGTCCCCGTGGCGTTGGTGTCGGTAGTTCCGGAGAAGGCGGAGCTGGGGCCGGAGGTTCAAAAAGGGAATTTGGCATCACGTACCTCTCCGGTCCCCTGTGGAGACCACCTCTCCCCGACCCAACTCACGGAGGTCGCCCAGTTGCAGGCCGAGTTTTCGGATGTGTTCTCGCCCCTGCCCGGTCGCACTAACCTCATAGAACACCACACAGAGACACCCCCGGGGGTGGTAGTGCGTAGCCGCCCTTATAGACTACCCGAACACAAAAAAAAGGTGGTTCGGGAAGAACTTCAGGCCATGCTCGAAATGGGCATCGTCGAGGAGTCCCACAGCGACTGGAGCAGCCCGGTGGTCTTGGTTCCCAAGGCCGACGGCTCGGTCCGGTTCTGTGTGGACTATAGAAAAGTCAACGCGGTGTCTAAATTCGACGCGTACCCAATGCCTCGTATTGATGAGCTGCTCGATCGACTAGGCACGGCTCGCTTTTACTCGACACTGGATTTAACAAAGGGATATTGGCAGATCCCCTTGACTCCATTATCCCGGGAGAAAACGGCCTTTTCCACACCGTTCGGCTTACACCAGTTCGTCACACTTCCGTTTGGGCTGTTTGGGGCGCCCGCTACGTTTCAGCGGCTGATGGACCGGGTCCTCCGGCCCCACGCCACCTATGCGGCCGCCTACCTGGACGACATTATCGTTTATAGTAACGACTGGCAGCGGCACCTGCAACACCTGAGGGCCGTCCTTAGGTCGCTGAGACGGGCGGGACTCACGGCCAACCCAAAGAAGTGTGCGATTGGGCGGGTGGAAGTACGGTATCTGGGCTTCCACTTGGGCAACGGGCAGGTGCGT